>NC_135700.1:23323574-23553574 GCF_964276395.1 Gasterosteus aculeatus | reverse complement strand
GATTCTGCGAGAAAAAAACTTTGAAAACGTGACAACATTTTCCCGCCTTCTCATTTCAATCTAAAAAGCTGATCTCACGGGTTCCCCCGAGTCTTCGTCGAAGGCCACGGAGGATCCGCCCACATTGACCACGAGGGACTTCCTGCAGACGACTCCGCCGTCGAAGCAGCCGACGTTCTCAGCCGTCACGCTGAGCATCACGTCGCCGCTGCTCTGTGGAGGACAGGCCACGCCCCTTTCACTTCGCAGGAACGCAAAGGGCTAAAAAAATGCCGTTTGACTTTACTTAAGTGCACACGGTGTGTGAGGGCCCGGACAGACGCCGCACATTGGAGGACATACCTTCACCAGGTGGACCTCGCAGGCGCCCACGTAGTCGAACAGCAGCCCGTCGAACGTCCCGTAGTGGCGGTCTCCGTAGGCCGAGCACATGGCCGGGCACGCACGGAACGCACAGCGGAACGTCCCGTGCTGGCAGACGCTGCAGAGACAGCAGAGCCTCAGTGATTCAGCATCGACTTGTCGAGGCTAATGGGGGGTCGGGGGGGTCGGGAACAGTCGCAGGCTGATTCTGCCGCCATTAGTCTGTCATCTGGTTCGAGTTCTCCCTTTCAGCGGCCCGGAGCGAAGAGTCGCACAAGGGCCCGCTCTGTTTTTTTGTCTTTCTCTTTCTTTCTGGCCCTGTTGATCGGGGAGAATTATGGATATCGGGTGGCCCCTTCCTGTCAATCCCAGGAGAAAAAATTAGCATCGCTGATGGAGATTTGTCCTGTTTCTGACGGACAGTGTGTGAAACACTCAGGGGTAATAAAGGCTGGGGGGGGGGCAGAATGGGTCCATTAAGGGGTCGTGGACCCCCCAATACTTTGTAGACTCTTGACAGATATTTTTGACTGGTGGCTCGACGATCAGGTCTTTGCGGCCGCGTGCGAGTGAGTAAATGTGTTGCCGCGGTAACGGCGGAGGGTTAGCAACAAAACCACGTAGCGGAATACGGTTTTCTGTTAACATCCGAAGAAGGAGAGGAAGAGTAAGACGTCTTCCTGGTTTGTCATGTGACGCCATGGGGGCCCAAAAAAAAAGATTTCCCATAGACTCAAATCGGGAAAGAGACTTTTGTAACTAAGAGGGTCTTTTTCTCTTCCCAGCATGGAGCCTTGATCTGAATCATTGCAGAGATTTCATCCTTCTTCCATTGGACTCTGAACCTGAAGCCCTTCATACATCCGGGATCCGTCCTGCAGGCTCATGTTCATTTATCTATAGAAAAGCTTTCTGCACCAATGAAGGAAGGAAATATTCGGTGTTTTAATGAACTAAAGAGTACTTGTGTTGTGGTAAATGCTGGTCGTACCACTGATGGCAGGGGGAGGAGACTCGGTCGCCGGGGTAATACTCCTTTCCTTTCCACAGACACGGACAGGAAGCAGCTTCGAAGCACTCGTCTCCATGTTTCAGCAGGCTGCAGACACACACACACACACACACACACACAAATGAAGAGCTGCTTCATCTAGAAAAAGGAGCTGGGATTTGGTGGATTGAGTTGAATTATTTCTTCTTAGACATCCATGAGATTCCTTCAGTTTGGCTTCACCTTCTTAACTTCTAACATTTACCCAGATGCCCAAAAGTATATGACGTGTATTCATCTACTAACACACTCCTAACTGGATCAACAATAAGAGAGTCCTTCTGCACTCGGGGTCCACTCAGTCCTGATAAACATATAACGCAGTAATAAATAATACATTGGGACGGCATTTATTCCAGCAGGGTTATCATCAGGCATCATCCTCCATTCTATCCGCCCCGATGATCCCACGTCTTTGTGATCAGCTGATTGGGCCGATGAGCGACATCATCAATGAAGCGGCGCGGGCCGGTTGTGATCATCGTTTCTTGTGTTTCGGCGACCCAACGAGGGAAGCGTCCTCAGAGGCCGAGCCGCAGCAGACACACCGTTAGCTACATGAGAACACCAGACGATTAGGATTCTCAGAGATAGAGGGAGAGACGCCCTTTGTTGCCCGGGACGGGGGCTGATAAGTATCTTGTAATATCCCGGGTCGAGAGCCACAGACCTCGGGCTCCGATGAAACCGCGTTAACAGCGTCCTTTGTGCGGCCGCCAAACCGCCGTATCGATTACTCCGATCAAAGGTCCCACAGAGGCAGCGGCGCATCGCGATACATCCCCATCAACCCGGGATTTAATCCCAGCAGAGGATTGTAAAAAGGTGGCGGGTCACTTCTTGATCACAGGTTTAAATCAAACCCATAGGAGCCGTCACGTCTTCTGCTCTTCTCCAACACAGCACAGCGTTCATTTAGTAACCGACTGTCCATTTAGAGTCAAACAGACTTCAGGGCGGGGCTACACTCTGATTGACAGGTCTCTAACGCGCAGGAGAAGCATATATTTTGCGCAGATATCTTAATTTACATATAATACTGGGTATATTCCATGTTTCAACAACACAAATAGAAACAGATTGACTATTTGTAAAATGTATTTTTAATATAATTTTTTTTTGTGGCTCAAGGTGGGCCACGCCCCATTGCCCTCTATAGACCTGCCGCCACTGGGGCGGGGCTACAGGCTGATTGACAGGTGTCTAACAGACCACAAAGCAGAGGGTGCTTTAGGGCGGGGCTACACGCAGATTGACGGGTCTCTAACAGACCACAAAGCAGAGGGTGCTTTAGGGCGGGGCTACACGTTGATTGACAGGTCTCTAACAGACCACACAGCAGGGAGTGCTTTAGGGCGGGGCTACACGCTGACTGACGGGTCTCTGACCACACAGCAGGGGGTGCTTTAGGGCGGGGCTACACGCTGATTGACGGGTCTCTAACAGACCACAAAGCGGGGGTGCTTTAGGGCGGGGCTACACGCTGATTGACGGGTCTCTAACAGACCACAAAGCAGAGGGTGCTTTAGGGCGGGGCTACACGTTGATTGACGGGTCTCTAACAGACCACACAGCAGGGGGTGCTTTAGGGCGGGGCTACACGCTGATTGACAGGTCTCTAACAGACCACAAAGCGGGGGTGCTTTAGGGCGGGGCTACACGCTGATTGACGGGTCTCTAACAGACCACAAAGCAGAGGGTGCTTTAGGGCGGGGCTACACGCTGATTGACAGGTCTCTAACAGACCACACAGCAGGAGGTGCTTTAGGGCGGGGCTACACGCTGATTGACAGGTCTCTAACAGACCACACAGCAGGAGGTGCTTTAGGGCGGGGCTACACGCTGATTGACAGGTCTCTAACAGACCACACAGCAGGAGGTGCTTTAGGGCGGGGCTACACGCTGATTGACAGGTCTCTAACAGACCACACAGCAGGAGGTGCTTTAGGGCGGGGCTACACGCTGATTGACAGGTCTCTAACAGACCACACAGCAGGAGGTGCTTTAGGGCGGGGCTACACGTTGATTGACAGGTCTCTAACAGACCACACAGCAGGGAGTGCTTTAGGGCGGGGCTACACGCTGACTGACGGGTCTCTGACCACACAGCAGGGGGAGCTCACACGTCCTGCTTCTGCTCCGTGTCGTGATAACGTCATTGTCTCGTAAGCTCCGCCCCGAAAAGAGACCAAACTCCCGCTTCGTTCGATCGCCGGATATTAACGGCTATTTCACACAATGGAGCCGAGACAACTATCGACTGACTTGAAACATCGGCGCTGATCTGAGCCCTCGTTATCCCCCATTTCAGACATGAGAACCTTTGGAGCGATGACCCGTCGCTGCTCGTATCAATACAGCCGTCATCAGCCCGCTGAATGACTTCTCTTTGTCTCCGTGTTTAGCACAGAATGAGCTCACAAGCTCTCGGGTTCCAGGCTGCAAACCGACGTGGTCTCGTCCCCAGCAAAGGTCGTCCCGCTTCACCAGAAGTGAATCACAGAGGAGAGTCTCACATTTCCTCCGGTTCAACGATCGCAATCCGCACAGATGCGTCATAAGCCGCGATGCGCCTTGTTGATATTGTCACGAGGACGACGCTCGCTTTAAGTCACAGAGTGAAACCGCTTGACCCTCCATTCAGAAGGGATTACGGGGATCAGATGACGGTCATCGACTCGGCATGTCTGGGCAGCTCATCGGCCGGTTGGGAGGACGTCCGTCTCCCACCGAGCATCAAAGACTCCTCAAACGTCCTCAACAGCACCGCAAGAAAACTAAGTCCACTTTCAACAACGCACAACCTCCAATGACAACAGAGCAGAGTGAAGATCCTCACCCGGGGGGGCAGGTGCATCCGGCCACGCAGGGCTCGTGCGACGAGCAGGTGAGGTTCAGCAGGGAGGATTCGCAGGTGCGCTCGCAGGCCACGCCCCTCGACAACAGGACGCCGTCGGCCCCCTCCGAGCAGTTCTGGTACCGCTGACCGGGGGGACACAACATGTCTGTGGGAGGACGAGAAGAAGAAAGGCTTCAACATATTAACACGAAGTCTCATTTTAGACTATTAAGAAGATCAATCCGGCGACACAGATGGAGGATCATGAGTGACGTGACGTTTGGTTGAAGCGACTCACTGCTGTCTGACGTCTGCGACACCAGTTTGCCGTCCAGACAGAGTCTGTGAGGACACACAGAGCGATGAAGCTTAATGCAGGGAACACGACAGCAAACCTCCCATCGGAAACATCGAACTGTGGACATTTTGAATTAGAATTGTTTGGACGCAGCGTCGTCCTCGTGACAAAGTGGATCATTGGTGTGTGAAGGCCTCATCTGATCGTCCAAGTGTTTGTCTCATCGTCCTGACCCTGAAGCTACGGCGAGAATGGTGCTTTTCACGCGTATAGGTGGACAGAGACGGGGGGGGGCGGAGCTTACTGAACACCTGCTGACGTCATGATCACGTCTCCTGGTTCGTAATCCGCTCCGAGGAAACTGCAGGGACACTCGCTCCTGAAGGAAATGAAAACTGTAAATAATAATAAGCACCAGTAAACAAAGCACAGGAGACGATGTAATGCTGCTGGACCCGGAGCGAGTGCAACATGATGCTCCTCACAGGCCGCTCAGGGTCTCTGTAACCGCAGCGTTAAAGCACGCTGGCGAGCTTCTGCTTCCGTTCCACTGTGTCTGCAGCAGAAACACAAAGCGCCTGGATGATCATTTCTAGAGCCATCAGCGGGTGCCTGCGTTAGCGTGCCGGCCAGCGCCACACATCGGCCTCTGTGCCGGTCATCAGATATCTGTGGCGTCCCCGGGCCCCCGAGCCGCGGGAATGAAAGGGGGGTTTTCACGGTGAATTCCTCCGGCGTAACTCTATCGCGTAGTAAGTGAGGCACAAGGATGTTAAAACACACACACACACACACTCAAAAGAAAGCCGGGACATTTAAGAGGAACGAATGTCGGCCGAAAGCATCCGACACACAGCAGACAAATATCGCTGAGAGGAGGATTTTTAGTGACGCTCGGCATTCAGGTCCAAGAAACACGACGGCGTCTCTCTGCTTGTGTTGCAGAATTAAAAAAGGGATTTCTCCCCCGTCCCCCCCCCCCCCCCGTCCCCCCTCACCTGTGCACGCAGGTGTGCGTCCGGTGGTTGTAGAAGGACTCCGGCGGGCAGACGCAGCCCTCTTCGCACTCCCCCCCGCAGCGAGGCGGGACGGAGAGGGCGGAGCAACGCCGCTGGCAGGACGACACGCAGGTGCCGTACTGCATGGTGGCGGGACAGGTGACCGCTGGGGGGGGGGAGACGGTTCGATTCCACGTCAGAGCGGTTTGAGTTCACAACATAGAGGACGTGTTCATTAATGGACACCCGGATGTTCCCTTTGAATACCTGCTTCACACTCCCCCCACACCGCCAGGTCATAATATAACCAGGTGATCGGCTGAACCACCTGTCAATCAAACTTCATCCCAAGTGAACCGTTACTCACCGCAGTCGGGTATCTGCGACCGGAAGTCCACCACGACGGAGAAGCGGCGGCAGTGGCGCGCGTAGTGGGCCAGCGCCGAGCACAGGCAGGGCGTCCCGCACCGGCACGTGTCCGAGCGGCACTGCTGGTGGAAGGTCGCCGGGCTGAGGTGCTGGTGGCAGGCGGAGAACAGGTCCTGGTTCAGCACGTCGCACATCTCCCAGGCGTAGGCCGCTGGGGCGGACAAATCCACGGTAAATGCACATTTTCACATTTCGTGTAATAGTTCATGAACAACGCGGGAAATGTCGAACGTGGAACGCGCGGCAGGCGGAAGCGGGACCGACCGGCCTGCTGGTGAGCGTCACACGGGTCCAGCTGGGGAGGACTGAGGCTGCTGGAGCACGCCGACGAGACCCTCCAGGCGTTCCCAAAGAGCTGAGGAGTGCTTTCTATCATCCCGGACGGAGACCTGCAGAGACCCGGAGCTCAGCGACCGTTTAGATGTACGTGCACACGTTGTTTCAGCTTCTAAATGCGTCTAAAATAACTGGCACCCCACATGATTCAACTACTACGAGTCATCATTTCAACCGCTCTGGAGATCTTTTGCCAAAGTGAGCGACCCCCGTCGGTCAGCGACTGAGATGGAGATCCATTTACAGCTGTTAGGACCACATCCGCCCTTCGTACAGTGGAGCCCCTATTCCACCAACACTTCCCTCCTTGTTGAAGTGGCGAGTCCAGTTGGGCGCTCACCTGGCCCAAAAGAGCTGCTCAGACAGCGAAGGCTTTTGATGCCAGCCGCCGCCGAGCCCGTGTGCATTACAGAGGGAGGGAGGGAGGGCACTTCACCGTCACCTCCCTCTCTTTTGAAACAGAATCTCTCTCTCCTTTATCGTTGGAGGTGAGAGGGGCAATGGGGGGGTGGAGGGGTTAGGGGAGAGGTCAGAGGTCAGAGGTCGCCCACACTCACAGAAAGTCGTCCTGAATGTTGCCGTTGAAGGTGCCGCACAGCCCCGCGGTGTCGTCCTTCCACGGCGCGTCGGCCTGCAGGTAGACGCGGAACTGGGCCCAGCCGTACTGCAGACGCAGGCCGAAGGCCGTCCTCACCTGCAGGAACATGGACGACAGCTCCTGGATGTGGAAGAGGTCTGCAGAGGGAACAGCGTTCGTCACAACAAAACAGTGATGGAGCGATGCAATGACAGGGCAACGACGGGGAGAGGAGGCCATACCGTCAGAGTACGGCAGGGAGACCCGGTACTGTCCGGCCAGGAAGACCTCGCCCAAGTGACTCAACGTAACCTCCGTTCTCGGATCCTCGTCAATGACCAGGTTGACCGATTGGATGCAGGAACCGTCCAAGTTCTGCAAATGAGAGGAGACGGCTCGATGGAGGGTGGTGGACAAGAGGACTCACAGTGAGGGGGAGGTAATGGGCCGGGAGAGAGAGAGAGAGAGAGAATAGCAAAGTAGGTAAAAAGATTTTACTCTGAAACCCTAAAAGCGTTGGTAGAAAAGTTCTGTGTTCAGGCCGCTGAATAGTACGAGACCTCATTAGCGGCCCCTCAAGTCTAAAATGTGCAAAACAACCATAGAAATAAATCAGGCGGCAGGAGGATGGTTTGAGAGGCGGCCATTTTTTTTACCGTCACCAACTGCTGAATGAACTAAACCGACTTACAGGTCGTGGACTGACGATACAAGCTAGCTAGCTAGCAGGCTAAAAGCCGTCTTGTTTATAGAGCCGAGGTGCCATCAGAACCAGGAAATGTTTCCATCTTCTACATCCAATTTAGCTAACTAGCTAACAAGCTAATTAGCCAGCTATCCGTCTCTCTTCCTGACGCTGTGGCGTGTTGTCGTCTCAAATGACAACAAACACCACTTTCTGTTGTACTACTACTATCGACGTCTGCGCTACTCCGACGTACTTTATATCACAACTACTGGCTGCGTTTGAAACGTCCTTAACGTGCTGTAAATTCAGCGGCCGGCTTAGCTTGTTAAACTGAAAATATGTCAGGATTGTAAAACTTGATTCCTCATTAAAAGCCCAGTGATTTGTGGGAGAAGTAATAACAACAACGATGCTGGTTGTTTACGATCCTGCATAAGAAAATATCCCCGACTAACCTCTTCCACCTCAATCAAGGCGAGAAGGTCGACGACTGACAGCGAACGCGAGCTTCAGATGTTCCTTAAAGTAATGAAAGCCGCTGACAGCGAGCGACCCGCCGCTATGAATCGCCTCTTTCATAAGTGACGGAGCGGCGTAGCCCAAACGTTTTAGCGCCCCCCCTCCTCCTCCTTTCACTCTTCCCATCATTCACCTCCTGTTCTCCGAATAACCTTCTCTCTGTCCGAGTACCCCCCCCCCCCCTCCTCACCACCCTCCCCTCTACAAAGCCGTCCACAGCTTCTGTCAGTCGGGCCAGATAAGGTAATCCTGTTCACTTGGCCGTCAGATGATGAGCGGGACATCTTATATCTCGCAACCCCCCCCCGAGCAGCTCAAAGGCTGCTGGGAAATCAAAGGTTTGGAGAGAGAAGGAGGTTTTGTTGTGCTCCTTATCTCTCCCAGTTGGATTGAGCACTTAAATATATGATTTGATCTACACGGCGGACAAATTGCACGAAGCCGTAAGCCGAGGCAGCAGAGCAGAGAAGAGAAAAGGCAAAAAGGGAGGAGGTCGAAGGTCACTCACGGCTCCACAGGGGGCGTTCTGGATGGTGACCGTGAACTTCCCCGAGTTGCGGCTCTTGGCGAGGACGTACTGACACGTGGCGGCAAAGGTGTAGAGCCGCCCGTCAAAGGATTGAAAGTACATGTCGCCCGTCACCGAGCACTCGCCTGGGGAGGGTCGGGGGGGTCGGGGGGGTGGAGAGAGAACCTTTGCTTAAACTGCTTTAATGCTCCCTTGTCCTTCCTTGCTTCCTTGCATGCCTTCATCCTTATCTCCTAACTAAGATGAACCCTTCTTTAATCTGAAACCGCCTCCTTCCTTTTCACCAAACAGGAACTAGTTACATGCAACACATACAGAGACATTTTGCTTCTTGGACCAGGTATTTCCCTACGAGTTCCCAAAGAAGGACCCGTCCACTGTTCAGGAGCTTGAGGAAAAGGACGAGGGCGACTAACCGGGGCAGCTGTGGTCGGTGCAGTTCCACACTCCGCCCACGCATGTGCTGAAACAGAAAGCAGACACGTCCACAGGTGGAGGACATCCGAGAAACACGGAGCTGAGATCGCGGAAGGAAGCCGGGTGAACATTTGTTCGCCCAGGGTTCGTTTTGCATCCAAATTTGACCCATTTTATTGGGATAAAAGAGGCAACGTTTGAACTAGCAGATCAAATATCCATTTCTCCTTGTGACAATGGAAGCATCGGAGGTGGGAGCATCGATTCAGGATCTGACCCCTCAGCACTCACCAGTTGCTGCATTCCTCCTGCAGCGTGTGTCCGGAGCGGTAAAAGAGGCCGTGGAACTCGCAGGGACAGTCGGAGGCCTCCACACAGCCTCCGTCCTCGTAAATCAGACCTGAGGAGAGAGGCGGGAGTCGCTCAGCTCTGTCCGCTCAACAAGAGACCCGACGTCAATCCGAGGTACCCAAAGAAGAGGTCGTGACGGCCGCCCCAATTTGTGGAGGACAGGAAAGGTTTCCCAGCTGTACGCCACGGGGGGTAACAGAACCAGAATAGATGCGCACCGTCGGGGCAGTAGCATCCGTCCAGGCAGGCCAGCCGGCTGTCGATGCAGGTCCGCTCCAGGTTGCAGGAGGCCGGGCAGCAGCTGATGCACTCCCTGTGCTGCAGACCCGCCGGGCACGACCTGGCTGCTCCCAAAGAAGGTGAACAAAACACACATTTACCACTGCGGCCTCTCGGACTCCACCTGCACCTCTCTGACACGAGGGAAGACAAGTGAAATGATGTCTCGCTTAGCTGCGGTTTAACTGATTGACAGTTCAGCCAATGTCCGCAGTGTTACTTTATGGTTCCACATATACATTTGTTGTTCATTTTAGCCAAATTTAGCGAACGCAAGAGAGGAGAGATTTATAAAATAATAGAAATGTGTTTCTTGGCACCAAGTCATGTGGTAACATTTTGAGGTTGACCGTAGCCGCAGTTAGCGAGTGTTTCTTTAGGCTAACGTTCGTTTGGCCACTTATCTGATTTTTAGGAATTATTTAAGTAGGAAATGTGAATATATTGACAATTCCTACATTGAAGCTAAAAATATAAGATTTAGTGCTATTTAATTGTATGTCCTGTGCCTTCTAGTTAACCTGTTTGAATATAAGAGAAATTAGTCCTAAATTCTGGAAATGAGTCGACATGTTTGCATTTCAGAATCTCTCCTCTCAAAGTAATGCTTTGTTTTTGGGGTTTGGGGTTTAAATTCCCCAAAAAATCTTGGCTGACCAAAGCTTAAGACATTTTTAGCGTTCCGAAAATAATTGATGTCATTTTTTTTCTCAAACCAAACGTTAGCTTTTTACTTCCGCCGATTGCATTGAGGCTTCAAACGTGATGAAAAACGGACTGTTTGCTGTGAGAAACGTACCACACTGAGGAAAGTGCTGCCTCCAGCCGTGCAGCGGGTGGTCGGCGTGGGCACAGGCCCGTGCGTACTCGCTGAGCACCTGGCACACCACGTCGCCTTCGGGCCCCGACCTTTGACACAGAAAAGACTCTTTGAGCGGAGCCAGGAGGAAAGGTGTGGCCAGGTGGGCCAGGTGTGGCCAGGTGTGGCCAGGTGGGCCAGGTGGGCCAGGTGGGCCAGGTGTGGCCAGGTGGGCCAGGTGGGCCAGGTGTGGCCAGGTGGACCAGGTGGGCCAGTTGGACCAGGTATGTGCCAGACCCACCGAACAAATAACCACCCAGCCGCTGAGTCATGAGTAAATCTTCAGGCCGGGCTCGCTAAGGCTGGAAGAAAACCCGAATGTGGTTGTGTGGCTCCAACAAGTCGTCTTAAGAGGGTGCATTTGTGTCTTTATCACCGGTGTCGGTTCCAGCGCACTCTGAGTTCACTTTAAACAGACTGCCGGGGCTAAAGTTACCAACAGAGAGAGGGCGCGTTCGGGATCATGGACCCGAGCCATCGAAACACAGCGCTGAGAAAGCAGAGCGCCGGATCGCCTGTAACCGCGGGCGACGGGGAGCGCCGGCTGCCTCCTCTGGTCGACTTATGACAAAAATAAGACAAAGAATCACCGCAGCTGGAACTCAAGATTCAACACAAGCAGATTGTTATTAGTGTTAAATGAGGCACCAAAGAACGTTAATGAAACAACAGGCTGTAGGAAAGATGTGGACGTCGTCATGGTGACGTCATCCGCTGGTTTGTGGAAGGGCATCGCCGTGTTGTCAACAGGAAGTTACCATATTTGGACTCGGGCGGAGTGACGAGGAGAAGATGAAAAGGCTTTGGTCGCAGCAGCACCTCATTTATTCCCTCAGTAAACACTGTAAACATGAGTTTATGGTCTCGTCTCTAGTTTCTAGTCTCCTTCAACACAACATGATGTTCATTTTTGCGAATTATGGTCCATTTAGAGTCAAACAGGCCATAAAGATGGGGATGCTTTAGGGCGGGGCTTAATGTGATTGACAGGGACGCATAGCGCGTCTCTACGTCCTCCACTCTACACATATGGTCACTTCCAAAAAAACAACAACATGGCAAACTAGAGGCTTCATCAGTCCACAAACCACTGGGGGACGTCACCAAGACCACGTCTACGTCTTGTTTATAGTCTATCATTGTCCTCTGACCTGCAGGACATGTCTCATGTCTCCACTGAGGATGAATCCTCTCCATCTAAATCAGCACCCTTACCTCAAGAAACA
The DNA here is from genome assembly GCF_964276395.1 of Gasterosteus aculeatus. Taxonomy (NCBI): domain Eukaryota; kingdom Metazoa; phylum Chordata; class Actinopteri; order Perciformes; family Gasterosteidae; genus Gasterosteus; species Gasterosteus aculeatus. Next base: position 23,541,815 of record NC_135700.1, on the reverse strand, counting down.
AAATGGCTCAATTCCCTCACAAATCTGCGTGAAAATTCCCCACCCAAACTGGATTAACCTCTGTGGTTGTAATGACACCCCGAGGTGTCACCCGAGGTCCCCGTGGGTGCTAAAGGAAGGTCGTCCTTACATGCAGAGGTCGTTGGAGCAGCCGGCCATGAAGGACAGCGGGCTGACGAACTCGTGGCAGCTCTGGAACGGCGGCTCCAGCATCACGGCGCAGACCTCCTCCACCTTCTGCAGCCACCAACACACGAGAGGCAACGTCTGAGGACAAACACCACCGCGCACGTCCTCCCTCCGCAAAACACAATCGGAAACTTTACCAGCAGGACGTGAGCTTCGGCCGCGGCGCAGGGCGAGGAGAAGCCGGAGGGCACCGCGGGACACCGGGCCCCGTGGGGCTCGGCCTCCGCCCAGCTGTTCCCGAACATCTCTACGTCGTGGGTCAGCACGCCTGAGAAGACACGAGCTTTTAAACGGATCTGGCTACGGGGTCCCGGGGTTTTTTTGGAGCCCGCCCCGGCGGAGGCGCGGCGTACCGTAACTGGTCCTCAGGTCGTCCTGCACGTCGGCGTTGAAGTTGCCGCACAGGCCGCAGGCCCTGCCCACCAGCTCGGGGCTGAGCTTGAGGTAGACAGAGCCGCTGCCCCCCTCCCAGGCCAGCGTGAAGCCGCGCTGCCGCGTCACCAGCACGTACTGGGAGATGCGCTCCAGCTGCAGGTCGTGGACGTGATGAGGCAGCTGCAGACTGCAGAGGAGCGAGAGGGGGGGGGGACAGTGAACGCACCGCGACGCGGACCTCTGTGGTGTGATGCTCGACAAACTGAAATAAAGACGTTCCGTGTGCGCCGCTGACCTTTGCCCCTTGAAGGTCACGTCGGTGGCGTGCAGCCGGACCTCCCCGTCCCACGGGAGGAAGAGGCTGACGGATCGGCGGCAGGTGTAGGGGGCGGAGCCGCAGCCGGGGTCATTGTGGACCTGCACAGCAAATAATGTGTAATCGTCTTTAAAACTATGAGACTTAAACCGTCTGTTAGTTTATGAAACATACGAACAATCACAATGCGTTTGGATCCCTTCGGTTTGCTTTTCCCCACAGATACAGTATCTGCTGCCTGTTCACCCAGGGGGGGGGGGGGGGGGGGGGGCGAACAAAGTCCCGGTCTGTTGCAGATGCTCTCAAGGCATCGTGGGTAATTGCGGTATTTAATGGTAATTGACTCTAATAACCAGATAGCTTTCACTAATCTTCCCAGCAAATCTTTTTAGCTCAGGGGAGGGGAGTGGGGGGGGGCTGAGACCTGGAACGTCACGGGAGTCAGAAAGCGAGAGTGTGTTTCAGACTGGAAGCGGCGGCGCCCGACCAGAACCGTCTGGGCAGCTTCCAGGAGGCAGGCGGGGGGGGGGGTTACTGACCCGGATGACGATGCTGGCCTGGGGGGTCTCCTCACAGTCCCTCAGCAGGGTGTACGTGCACCGGCCGGGGAAGTGGAAGTAGAGGCCGTCGAAGGTCTCGAAGTTGTACTGACCCCACGACCGGCAGGTCATCTCCCGCTCCAAGCCGGGGTTCGGAACTGCGCCGGAAACATTCGGGAAAACAAGGAGACATTAAGGAAGGCCGAGTCTGAAGAGATGGTTATTCACTCCCAAGGGAGAAGGAACACCTTCACCTCTCGTGTCGGACTGTTTCTGTCTTAATGCTTCATTCGCAGAGAGAATAAGCTAATAGGCTAAAAATCTCTAAATGCTAATGCAGACATTTCGCTCAATTCTGTCTCAGTATCCTGAGAGGATAAAAAAAGACACGTCACTGTGCAAGATTACACAACAACCAATCAGAGCAGAGATCACTGACCGGGTCACACGCAGGTAGACCTGTCACTCAAAGACGTCTCACTCCGCTGGGAGCTTTTGTAGAAGCATTTGCAGGAAACATTACCGAAAGTAACTCCGGTAAAAGTGGAGCTGATTTGAATGACTTGAGATTCTGCTGGGTGGATTTTATCTTCAATAATACACCATAATGTACTATTTATATTAAATATATATTGTACTAATAATCGGAATCTACAAAGGAACAAAAGCTGACAACAATAAACGTTCCTCAGGTCCTTTAAAAACCAGAAGCTGTTGATAACATCAGCATGAAAAATAGAAAAACGACTTTAAGCGACTTTATAGATTCAAACTGGCTGATCACCGTGTTGTGGTCCCTTCCATTCTCAGAAGGGCTGATTGTTGGGGAACATGTGAGCAGCAGGCGTGTGGTGCGTACCTGTCTGACACCGGTGCCCAGTGGCCTGGTACAAGCTGCAGTCACATGACTCCGGATGGACGCAGCGTCCTCCGTTCAGGCAGGAGGACCAACACGTCTCTGAAACACACCGACAGCCTCAGGACAGAGAAGGAGGAGCCATTTCTCCTCAGCGACATTCATTTCGTTAAAAAATACATATAGAAACAGAAAAACATTCATTAAACAGGATTTCTGCTTTCTAATTGTTTGGTTTTTTGACGTTTAAAATGGGGGAACAGAGGTTTCTTTCATCACATCAACCGCAGCAAAACTAACTAGATGCGTCCGCACCGAGAATCACTGAGACGCACCAATAACTCTGCTGCAGGTCAGGATTTTAGGTAAAAAACAAATCGCCATCTGTCAGCCCCCCCCTGGTCCAACGCACCAACCTGCAGCAGCAGCATCTGCTGCCCAGGGACCATTCCATAAAGGGGGGGGGGGGGGGGGGGAGTGATCAGATCAAGGCTATTTCTCTTTTGTTCTCTCAAGTCAAACCGGTGCTCGCCTGTTTGACTCAAAGTGGTGTCGCCCTGCAATGCTTCACGCAGAAAACAACACAAAACAGATGGAATAGCTGATGTGTTTCCAGGACAGAGGACTCATGTTTAGTGCAGCTTATTCTCCCAAATGCGGGAGATGAGGGATCAATATGACTCTCATAGTTCATGTATGCTAAGAAAAGAGGTTAACTAATCAAAAGCCATGGAAGTCGGGTCTATCCGTGCATCAAACTCTCACCGGCGTCCCCCAATTGCAGACTCTTAATCGACTGGGACTCTGAACTGGGCTGAGTTGAATACAATAAACAAAATGCCCCAATTCTCACCGACATTATCTAATTGTTTCACCATCAAAACCAGTCACATGACAGCTTTGAGCTGGGACAGAGTCCTCCATCTGGACCTTTGAGAACATACCTTGGGTCCTACGAATCGATGACCTCGGGGCTTCCTTTGCCTGCCCGCCGAGAAGTGAACCGTTAACCAGACGTCCGTCTCCGCTGACCGCTGAACCCAAGGATGATTGGTTGGACGGCACTGAGCTGGTCTGTGATTGGTTGGAGGGCGTTGACAGTGATTGGGATGTGAAGCCAGATGAGTTGTGGTGGTTTGTTTCCAAGTTGGTTGTGGATTGATTAGCTGGTGTTAAAGTGGTTGCGGATTGGTTGGATGTTGAGGTGAGTGTTGATCGGTTTAATGGTGTCTGGCGAGATGATGATTGGGTAGGTTTTGGGTTTGTTGCTGGTACGTGGCTTGCTGACACTGTGTTGGTTGGTGATTGGCTGGATTTTGGTGAGCTGATTGGGGAGTGGATCGGCGCTACCTTCTTCTTCTGTGATTGGCTAGGTGGTGGGATCTCAGTCTGTAATTGGCTGCCTTCTTTGTCGGCTGCCTTCTCTGTTGGTGATTGGCTGGTCTGTGTTGTGCTGCCTGGTGATTGGCTGGTTTGTGTTGTGCTGCCTGGTGATTGGCTGGTTTGTGTAGTGCTGCCTGGCAATTGGCTGGTTGGTGTTGTGCTGCCTGGTGATTGGCTGGTTGGTGATGTACTGCCTGGTGATTGGCTGGTTTGTGTAGTGCTGCCTGGCAATTGGCTGGTTGGTGTTGTGCTGCCTGGTGATTGGCTGGTTGGTGATGTACTGCCTGGTGATTGGCTGGTTTGTGTAGTGCTGCCTGGTGATTGGCTGGTTGGTGTTGTGCTGCCTGGTGATTGGCTGATTTGTGTAGTGCTTCCTGGTGATTGGCTGGTTGGTGTTAGGCTTGTTTGTGTTGTGCTGCCTGGTGATTGGCTGGTTTGTGTTGTGCTGCCTGGTGATTGGCTGGTTTGTGTAGTGCTGCCTGGTGATTGGCTGGTTGGTGTTTGGCTTGTTTGTGTTGTGCCGCCTGGTGATTGGCTGGTTGGTGTTTGGCTTGTTTGTGTAGTGCCGCCTGGTGATTGGCTGTTCTGTGTTGTGCTGCCTGGTGATTGGCTGGTTGACACAGTTCTGGTCGACACGGTTCTGGATCCTGTTTGACTAGATGGTGGCGGTGTTGCAGCTGATTGGTCGGAGCTGACAGTCCATGAGGAGGGGGCTGTCCTCTGTGAGCTGGAGGACGTCAGGTTGGACGCGACGGTCTGGCTAACTGAAGAATGACTGGAAGGAGACGTGTTGGTTTCTAAAGCAACAGCTTCTGTCTGGAGGTCCTTCAAAGGGGAGAAACAGAATCAGGTATTTTGTGTCACTCATGAAATTATAATCTGATCCCATCGACGATCCACAGCTTCCTCAAACCAAATATAAGATATCTGATCTTTTTGATAATGGTCAATGAGAGCCATGAGTATCAGAGAACCAAAACTACGTTTATGTTTAATTAATTCACCCAAACCCAAAAAGGTTTGAAAGTTCTCTCAAAATTTAAAAAATGAATGACTCTCGATTATTTCCACAAAGTGGAACTGCAGCTTTGGTCAAATAAAAAGTTGGCATTCGAGGGCCATCGGGAGACGTTGTTTCTGCACTTTGAGCCCCTCCGGATACCTGAGGTCTCCTACTGAGGCTTTCGTCCCAGACAGCAGGGGTGAAGCAGATGGCAATGATGAAGGGTGGGGGAGGGGGAGGGGGATACCAGAGAGGATATCAATCATTAATCACTGATCAGCAATAGGAGATATTGACACTGAGCTGGTAGACTCAAGGGAAGCTCCTCCCTCTGAACGAGTATAGCCCCTCCCTCTGAAAGAGTGTAGCTCCTCCCTCTGAGAGAGTGTAGCTCCTCCCTCTGAACGAGGGTAGCTCCTCCCTCTGAGAGAGTGTAGCTCCTCCCTCTGAGAGAGTGTAGCCCCTCCCTCTGAACCCACGACTGGGGCCACTTATTGATTCGTCGGTTTGCTAACTTGACAGTTTCGGACCGGATTCTCACGCCTCTCCCAGCCAAAGGGAACAAAGGGAGCGACCACATTCAGGCTGACGGGGGCTCTGATGGTGGGGAGAGCGAGACAACGGACCGGGCCACTGAATATTCCTACTGGGACCCCCTCACATGTCCGTCTTCAGAGGTAACAAATGTCCCCTACGCTTTGCACGCTGACGTCTCATCAGCAGGGAACAATGTGGGGTTTTCAGCTCATATCTTGGCGAGTCATCCAGGTTCCATTGGCGCCTGATCTCAGGGGAGGTTTCTTTTGTGCAAGAATACATGTTCGTAATCAAAGATAATTCGCATTTATTTTTGTTTGGTTGTTTCGATTCAACTGATCTTTACCACATGATTGATACTTTTTCCAGTCATACTTGCAAAAACCTACAAGAATATAACAATACGTAACCTGCAGGGTCCCCACAGTATTATTATTATTAGCACGTTTTCTCCACTTGATCATGAACGAGGAAACACAAAGACAAATAAAGCACAACGATCTTTCACCTGCTGTTCTTCTCGAACGTGAAACAAGAATTTAACGTAACTTTAATTATCACGTGGCTTCCGTGCTTCAGTAACAACGTCGGTAGAAACGCGTAGAACTACAGAACACTAGTAAGTATTCGTGTTGCCCAAACCCAACTTGAGTAAGTATTAAAACGATATTCCGTCTCTGCCAATAGATCTCCTCAACGCTTCAGAGTTTTTACTTTTAATACTTACTGCAGCCGCTATTACAAAGTACTGCTGCACGCACTTTTGGGACATACCCTTATAACATGGCACCGTGAACTTTGACCCTCGTGCTCAAATACAAGCTGCACAAAGGATTTTGGGGGCGAGAATGGACAGAAAAGCTCACTACTTAAATACCGCGATATTTAATGTAGAAAGAGTTCCTGGTATTTTCTGCATTCTTTATTTCACGTGTACTACGTCCTGGCGTTGTGTGTGATCTCGGCTGTGTGTTGTGGTGTTGTGTGTGCGGTGCACATTTATTTTCCGGTGATCTCGGCTGTGTGTTGTGCCGCCCGGAGCAGCTCCATCAGCCTGAGTGATCAACGCGGCGGCCTACCTGCCCTCCCTGGGAAGCGGTGTCCCATTTCTGCAGCTTTATCCTGCTGCTCCCGCTGCTGGGACAGAGAGAACAAGGGCCGGTTTGTTCCTGCTTTTACCCCCCCACACACCCCACCGACATCACAAACCAAACCACCAAACCCCCCCACAACTACCAATCAATCAAACGCTGCCTGTTCCACGATATATATACGAACAAAGAGGCATCACCATTACAAATGATTACGATTACAATTTAATCCGCCAGTTTCGTCAATCAATTCAATAATAATTATCAATAATCGGTTTATCCTTAAAATGACAAAATAATAAAAGATGTCCCTCAAAATGTTTAAATTCATAAATTTAAGCTGATATTTTTATTCCCACAGTGACAATTTTTTTTTTAATATCCTCACTTTACTTTTATAAAGAACTAAGAAAACAGCAAATAAATTGTTAATAAACCAAATTATTTTCTTAACTAATTAATCAACCTTTCAGCTCTTTTTAAGATATGGGAATAAAACTAACTAACTAAGACGAACAGACACAAAATAATTCAATCAACACTAATACAAAAACTTTTTAAAGAAACACTGAAGGAAAATTCTTACTTATTAAATGCAGAACTGTTCAGTCTGTCAACACTCCAGGACAGATGCGCTGCAACCAACAACAAGCGACACAATCAACCTCCGTCCAGCGGAACGTGCGGTCGCGGGTTCGATGCCGGGACTCACCCTGGTAGAGCAGGACAGCGCCCAGGCACCAGGCGGCACACGGCCTCCTGCGGCCTCGCCTCTCGCGGGGATCCATCCGAGCCTCACTGGGGTCCGCGCAGCATCACCCGGTCAAAAGCCTCGCGCTGCTCCCCCGCGGCTCCATCCGGGTCCTCCGGCCCCCGGCGCGCGCCTCAAGAGCCCGGCGCACCTGCTCATTAGCATAAAATATGCGCGCGGGGGGGGGGCGGGGGGTCGCGCACAGGTGATCGCGCACCCGCCCGAGAGTAAAAGGAGAGTCACCGATGGGGAACACGAGGAACATGAGGGAGATGTGGAGGATCCACAAAGACCTTATGAGGCGACATTAAAGCTCATTAACACGTGACGTAGTACTTCTCCTCAGGCGCGTCCCTGCGCGCTCCGGAACAGAAGCCCCTTTGTAGTTCGGGGGGGGGGGGGGGTCATCGTGCAATAATACATGAGTTCAATCAATAAACCGTGAAGAGAACAAACGGGATGTCGAACATCTGGCTCAGCTGACAGCAGGTGTGCTGGTCCACCGAATATGAAATGTTTGCATTTATAAATATTTATAAATTCACCTTTTGTTTATCGGATCTGAAAGAGGTTTGTTTATTTAAGGCTCTTTGAAAGTTAAAGTTGGATCACATGTTTCTGGGTTCCAAACCTCAAACCACCATCTCACCAGGCATTGAACACCTGTTTGACCTGAATGGGGTCCAGGTGGAGATTAGACCTTCATTGGAAATGAACCAGAATAATGATTGAAGACTGGGAACTTTAAATAAGTGATACATTGCATCTCCATCTATAGATAATGGAGCAAATCGCGTAAAGTTAGAATTAAAATTGTTTGAATTAAGTCCGAAATATTTGGTCTGGCTGAACAGCTGATCGGAGTCTCCGCACGTCAACGCTTTTTCACTTCCTGCGTCCGTCTGGGTGAATAAAACAAACAGACTCTGACCAACTGAAAGCCTCCGTGAGCCGACGGGCTTCTGCAGTCATGAATGGAAACACGACGCGGGAGGAAGAGAGATCTGAAAGAAGCTTTCAAAGAACATCTGTTTGACGTAAATAAGACGGCTGAATGAGTTTAAAAGTTCTCTTTTATGTTGAAGATGTTTTGGGATCCCAGGCACATGAAGAGGAATAAACAACAACAAAACATCAATCTGCGAAATTGGGATCTTTGAACATGGAATTTGACAATCAGCACTTCCTCTTCCAGCACGGAATAAAAAAAAACAACCAAAGGAAATCACGATGACATCATCTGGATTCATCAGCTCATTTCAAATCAAACTTATTTAAACAGACTGAAGACATCGTGAATGAAAAGGTTGAAAACTATCTACACATCAGGGATTTTAAAAATCATAAATATGTACAAAAAGATTTTTGTTCATAGATAATTCAAAGATGTGAATCTAGAAAAGAAGGTCAGTTTAAGGAATATGTACAGAATGTCAAAAATACAGTATTTGACTTTGTTTTGGAGCATCAGGTGAACAGCGGACGCCTTCAACCGCATAAGCAGATTTAGTTCTTTAGGTTCAGCTCATCACAGGAAAAGAAAGAAGGAAAAAGAAACTGAGCAACTGACATGAAACAAAAATCATCTTTTCTTTTGTTGTTTTACTTCCAGGAATTTCCAGCCGCTTTAAGATTGAACATGTTGACTTCAAACAGCAGATGAATGGGAAATGAACACGTGTGTGTGTGTGTGTGTGTGTGTGTGTGTGTGTGTGTGTGTGCGCGTGCGCGCGCAGGAGAGCGAGTCCCGCGCGGCGTTATCTGGGCCGGTGGTTGGCGAGCAGGAAGTCTGTGTCCTTGCAGGTGAGGCAGAGCTTGAGGTTCCTCAGGGAGCCGCCGGCGGTGTGGAAGGCCCAGGCGGCCATCGCCAGCAGGATGACGTAAGTGGGCACCAGGCTGCCCACGTACTGCGGGTTCTGGAAGGTCTGAGGAACAAATGCGGTGTTTAGTGGAGCCCTGTGGCTACATCAAAAGGTTCACGTCACACTGAAAATCTCAAATATTCTAAATGGAAAGTGAGGAGGAGTAAGAAATGGCAAAATGATCTTGGCTAGAAGATCAGGGGAGAGAGATGCAGACCTGTCAATCAGCGTGTAGCCCCGCCCTAAAGCATCCTCTGCTTTATGGTCTGTTTGACTCTACATGAACATTACTTCACTAAATGAACATCACGCTGTGTTGAAGAAGACTTGAAACTAGAGACTGAGACCATAAACTCATGTTTACAATGTTTACTGAGGGAATAAATCAAGAGAGAAGTAGAGTCATTTCCTCATAGACGTCTATGGGAGCAGAGGAGTCGCCCCCTGCTGGTCACTACACAGAATGCAGCACTCACCAGACAGGAGACGACAAGGTGGCTGACCACTACAGCAGCCACGGCCCACCAGCGCTGCCTCTCACAGCCGTCAAAGAAGATGACTCCCCAGAACATGTGGAGCAGGATGATGGCCATCGTCATGAAGGCTGCAGACCAGGGAGGAAGGAAGGAAGTGCTTTAGTTTGGGTAAATACTAGATTAGTTTGAACGTGGGGCCACGTCAGTACCTGAGGACAGGAAGTAGTGCTGAGAGTCTCCGTGGATCCCGATGGTGCCCGGCCCCACCGAGTCCGCCAGGATGTTTACCACCGAGAACGCTCCGCTCATGAAGCCGAAGCCGAGGCCCGACACTGAGGAGACAAACGCTTAACTTTATTCTGATAAACACGCGTCATTGTAAAGTTACTCTTCAAAAGCAGAAGTACTACTAGTACTTCTACCACCAGCAGCACTGGCACCGGAGTAGACTAAGCATGACTTGGGCGGTACCGTAGGCGAGCTGGCGGATGGAGATGGGCATGGTTTCCTCCTGGCTGAGGGTGAGAAGGCCTTCATTGGCTTTCCTGCAGGAAACAAAGAACACGTCAATGTGGTTGTTATCATGGTGATCAATTATTTAATTTTTTCTGAATATTCGCGGGGGGAAAAAAACGTATTACTCTTCAGTAAATGAAACCCAAATGTACAAAACTGTATTTCAACCTTGGAGGTGGACTAGAATGATATTTTCATTATTAATCTATCTACCGGTTAGTTCTAAGATCACTCTTAGTCTTTAAATATCTTGTCAAGTTTAGTACGTTATAAAAAGCGAGTTTATATGTACTGCAATTTTTAACATAATTTCTTTTTCTTTAAATAGGTCCATAGTAGGTATAAGAGTACATCTATAGTAAAGGCTCCTTTAAGGACGCACCAATACAGCAACACGTGTCCACAGGTACTGATCAGTAGAACCTCTACTGGGGCGCTTAGACGTGGGCTGCTAGCGCCCTCTGGTGTTCACTAACATCTGTTAGTCTGTAGAATGGACACAACCATCCTGATGGAGGAGTTTCTTCCCCCAGCTGACGATAAATAAAAACGGTCCTGCCTTGTATTTTGAATTAAAAGATTATTGATGAGGAATTAAAATGATCCACAAAAATCCTTTTACACATCTGGTTTATTCATCCCAAATTTCTTTGAAAGCAAAACCGGTAAATTGATTGTTTGACTTCTACGTCTCGTACAATTTTAATGTGTAAACTAAAACACAGAGGAAGCTTCCTTCTCCACCTTTTTATTCTCATGCCTCCGCCTCCCACCAGGTTTTCTTTGGGTGGCTGCTATGAATTGGGGGGAGCTCTGCATAAAAGCTCAGACTCACAGAAAGAGTTCAAAAACGGGACTCACTTGAGCAGCTTGTAGTAGGCGAAGCGGAAGGTCTCCTGCAGCAGGACGGACAGGACCACGCCGAAGATGAGGAGGCCCTTCTGCTGGGCGGCGCTGTCCTTGTTGCTGATCTGAACGGAGATGAACCAAACCAGAGAGGCCAGCAGCAGGGACACCAGCCAGAAAAACGCTCTGAGGGGGGGGGGGCACAACGAGTCACATGGAGAAACAGGGGGTGATGTGAATGATAGGACCTCACCATCGATGAACGGGTTCTTTATTCTCATTACAGTCCAATCTGTCATTTCAAGCATTATTTGCTGAGCTTTTTACATAGATGGCTGAACGTGGATGAAGATTTGAGTGTAAATAAATGCGCTGTAGCGAAGACTTCCTCCACGCTGTCCATTTGTCACAACAACGTGTGATAAGATGACGTAATTACATAGCATATAATAGATCTATATTACCTATTATGGAGAATGCTGCATTTGATACGATATATGCTAAGCCAACCACATTAATATAATATGGTTTAAACCACAACAGTCACCGCATAAACTCTAAAGAAATCAGATCAGAAAATAATAATAATTAAGGAATTATAATTTCAGTAAATGCAGATTGAATACAAACAATAACACAAACAATAATACCAGATGTTAATTCAATGGAACCCTATCACTAGCTTATACATGCTAGCAAATGTATACATCTTGCTAACTGATGTAACGTTATCATTCTTGCTAATTGATGTATACCTCTTGCAAGCCAATTTAGTCTAGCTAGTTTAATGCAGCCTTCTCGCTAGCTAATGCAGCCTTCTCGCTAGCTAATGCAGCCTTCTCGCTAGCTAATGCAGCCTTCTCGCTAGCTAATGCAGCTTTCTGCTAGCTAATGCAGCCTTCTCGCTAGCTAATGCAGCTTTCTGCTAGCTAATGCAGCCTTCTCGCTAGCTATTGCAGCCTTCTCGCTAGCTATTGCAGCCTTATTACTTGCTAGCCGGCTAACTCTGAAGCCTAACTGAACGTAATAGTTGTGATGAAGACACATTTTAACTTTCACACCATTGTTGATTTAAATACAGATTAAAGTCTCACCCCGCTATGAGGAAAATGACCCGTAGCGGCTCCCGTGCGATGGTGAACAGGAACAGGGCGATGGCCGGCCCGAAGGCGATGAAGGTGCAGCCGAAAAACACCGCCGCCGTCATTTTGGTCCGTCGGTTTGGGGGAATCAGCGGCCCGCGGCGCGACCTAAGGGCGCCTTGTCTTGTTCCGTGAACGAGACGCTAACAGACGTTTGTCTCCCAACGTTAGCAATCGCTAGCCTGCCGGTGTTGTTGACGGTTTATTTCTGGTTCACTCTACTTCCAGCAGCGTATCGCAGGCTCTTCTCCTGCTGTCACATGACCGAGAAAAAGCTAAATGAAACTTCTTCTTTTAAATAACGGATGACTGTAAACCAACGTCAAAGGCGCGTGCTGCCACCTACTGTACAAGACAGTAACTGCATGGAGCCTTCCCGTTATTAGGAATAAATAATCATTTTTCAACGTAAAAAATATTATCATATAGTTATTATATGAGTATTATTATCATTGTATTTGTAATAATAAAAAAATACCAGAGAGCCCCCTGTTGGTCACTAAAGAGAATGCAGCTTTAACACACTGGAGGTCTATGAGAAAAAAACTTCTCTCTCTTGATTTATTGTAACCTTGATTTACCAGCGTAGAACTGTAGAATTCATCAAATTAATGCTGTGAGACCAACTAAAGCACCACAAGATTTATTAATTGAATCAACTCAACGCATTGCCAGCAGCACACGCACACACACACACACAAACACACAGAAGTGGATGAAATTGTTTAACAGAAGAAGAACACGCTGCTGTTTACGCCTCGGTCTCAAACATCTTCTTCCTGCCGCCCATCCCGGCCTTGTCTTCGATGCTCTTCCTCCAGTCGCCTGCCGGCTTCTCCTGCAAAGAAACACAAGCAACAGAAAGAATTGAATCACCAATAAAGTTGTTTTTGCGTTCCAACGTTTGAGTTCAGGGATTCCAAATCTAATCCAATGCTAATGTGGTCATTTTAACGCGAAAGCTGAAAGCACCCACCTCCTCTTTCACCTCCTTCTTGACCTGCTTCAGGTTGGCCCTCAGGTCCATGGACACTTTGTGTTTGGAGCCCAGCAGGGCGGCCAGCATGGCGTCCGCCGACATCCGAACCCGCTTCAGGACCGGCTTCTTAAACTTCCCCTTCAGGTCCTGCACCTTCATCTTCAGGTCCTCGATCTGATGGAGCATCGATTCCGTGTCAATAAATGCTCCTCTTGACGTAGTGCTGACGTTTCATGTAGAGATCTACGCACCTCCTTGTTGCTCTTGGTCACCTTGGCCTCCACGTCGTATCGCTCCTCGTCCACCAGGTCGATCTGCTTGTGAAGCTTACGGCACAAATCCTGATCAATGAAGAAAGAGAGAAATCTAACTTAATTGGGTAAATGTCCATAAACATTTCTTTTTTTTACCCAATTGCACTAAAATGTTCTCCAAACGCCATTTGACTAACTCTCCTTAAAGTGTCAGACGAAGACGTCAGAAGGAGGAGCAGATAAACAGAATACAAGGTTTCTTTATTTGGGTTATTGTCACTTTTTGCACTTAATATTTATTCTTTGACTTAATGTAATAAAATCATGGAAAGGATTTCCATTTGATGGTGTGACTTTCTTTTAGCACTAAGTCATTCGGCCAACTCAAATGTATTGAGTTGAGTTAATGCGAATCAATAGGTTAAATGTATTTAATGTGAACTCTATTAAATTAAGTTCAGCTAACTTAACTAAATCTAGTTGAAAATGATTAAACCATTCATATCGATTCAACGCTACAAAACTAAATCAACCCAAACCAATAAAATGTAACGTCATTGTTTAAGGGAGAGAAACCAATTCAATCAGGTGCAAATCCTCTCCGTGATTTTTTAAACCTGTTTAATTAACTCGTCGGAGTTAAACGTTTAACTCCGACGAGTTATTTGCCGGAGTGCATGACGACAAAGAGCAGCTACTTGCGACGGTAAACAAATACTGTTTGTCTCCGGCCTCCGTCGGGTGACGGAGGAGTCTGTTCATTCCCACCTGGAGCTCCTGCATGCATCCTGGGAGGAAGAGGCTGGGGCAGTTCTCCTCCATGTGCTTCTTCTTCTGCTGCTGCGCCTCCTGCGCCTCCTCCTCCAGCATTGACACACCAATCTGCAGCAGCAAGGTCTAGGAGGAGGAGGAGGAGGAGGAGGAATAAGAGGAGTCATAGGAGAAGAAGGAAGAGGAGAGGAGGAGGAAACATTCGTTGACCCCAAACATAAAAGACTAGAAGATGGTTTCTATATTTCAACATAATAATTGACCGTCGTTCAGTAGAATCGATTCTTATTGTTTAAGAAACGTTCAAAGCTTTTATGGAGCGATGAAATGAGCCGAAGTATAAATGATGTGTTTGTGTCTCACAGTCCTACTTCATACTGCAGCTACTTGTTGTTCATCTTAAAGCTGAAATCAACTCGGCCCGACAAACGAATGACATCAAACAATGTGAGAAGATCGGGAGGTTGTGTTCGTCCGCGCTGAACGTTTGTGCGTGTGCTCTCTACCTTGAGCTGACTCCTGCGGCCCGACGACATCTTTTTCCTGCAGAGAAACACGAAGGAAAAAAAGGAAAAATGAGAATGAAGGAGTTATTCGGTGAGATTTCACACCGAGTCTCCTCTTACTTACTCCGCCATCCTGACTCCTGAGAGAAGAATGGAAATACCACAGCGCTCTTATATATGTGTGTGTGTGTGTGGGGGGGGGGGGACCAGCAGCAGTTGTCGGTTGAACTCCGGGCCGAGGGGTCGACGGCAGCAGCTGAGCCGGGAACAAACAAGCATCTTCTGACTCTGAGGGACGATGAAGTTCATCCTTTTAGGGTTCTTTTGATCTCAAGCTGTCCTTAATAGACTGTGTGTGTGTGTGAGTGTGTGTGTGTGTGTGTGTGTGTGTGTCACTGACACGTCCTGCTGCTGCAAACACTCACTGAAGCAGCAAACACGGATTCATCCGCCGCTTAAAATAGTCCTCCAACAAACGCTCTCGTTCCTCCTGTTTGTTCGGTTAAAAGCTACAGAAACGTTTTAGGAAATCACTGAGATGTCTTTGTTTTTTAATTAATGATATTTGTCTTTAATAGAAACCAACAGCACAACAAAACAACTCTTTTTTGAATAGACGGAGCCTCTAATAATTCAGTCAGAACAGATTGAACACAATTCATCGTTGCACTGAGACGTAATAAAAGCGGATCTGCAGAGTGAAACCAAAGAGCGGTCAGAGTCTGGAACAGACGTTAATGGGAACCAGCAGAGATTCACTCAGTGGGAATAAAGAGACGAGGCCTCCGCTTGTTGAGACGTGGAGCGTCGCCAAACACATTTGTGAGTTAAATGAAACATGCAACAGCTTCAAAATAAAATAACTGAGAGCGGGTAGGACGTCGGGGTGCTGGTGGAGAGAAAAATCCTCCCAGCAGCTGGCAGCTCTAAACTGGGAGGATTTATTGCTGACTGGTTCCCTTTTTTACCCAGCTGCTCAAACAGGACACACACACACACGCACACACGCATGCACACGCACTCAAATACACACACACGTGCACAGACTCACATACACACACGCACGTGTGAGCTTTTATGATAAACCGCATTCTGAAATTTGTAGTATCAAACCAAAAGTAAAGAAAAGAAAAATATTAAGTCAATATAGGAATATTGTATCGACGGGTCGACGGGGTCGACGGGGTCAACGTGGCGCAGGGTAGAGCGGGTGCGCTGGTTCGAGCCCCGGCTGCTCCATGTCCCTTGTCGAAGTGTCCCTGAGCAAGACACCTAACCACTAATTGCTCCCCGGGCAAATATGTACATGCCATGGGTTAAAATGTAATGTAAGTCGCTTGTAATGTATCTGTATTGTTCGTCTTTAGATTGTAAAAATACATTTGCAATGCAGGACTTTTATTTTTTGGTGGAAATAATTGATCAATTACAGTTGTGAGGGTTTTTTATTTAAAAATAAGAGACATGCTAAGATGTTTTAAATCAGCGTCCAAATAGTGTAAACATCAACAACCGGAAGTCGTGTGTTTCTTCCGGTCTTCCGATTTTATCGCGAAAGCTCCGACCGGAAGTGGAGCAGCATCAGCATCAGCATCAGCTTGCCTGTGGTGCGAAGATGGCGGCGTGCAGACACTCCCGGCCCCCGCCGCTCGCTCCGCTGCTGTTGACGTGCGTGTGTCTCTGCGGTTTCGCCTCCGTCCTCGGCTCGAAAGCCGCCGGAGTCCCGCCGGAGCTTCCCGATCCGCCCGGCCTCAGAGCCGCGGACCCCCCGGGGAAGGATGCACCTGCTCCCGCCGCCGCTGCGGTCGTCGGGGCCTCTCAGCCTCGAAGGGCGAGCGGCTGGAAGCTGTCGGAGGAGGCGGCCTGCAGGGAGGACATGTCCCGCTTCTGTCCCAAGCACACCTGGACCAACAACCTGGCCGTGCTGGAGTGCCTGCAGGACCGCAGAGAGGTAAGCGCGCCCCCCCCCCCCCCGCCGTGAGGTGACGGGCATCTCCTGGGTGTGACGCCCCGGTGGTTCGCATCCACGCGGCGGGACACCGATGCAGATGTTCGCATCTGCACCTGCGTCAGTGTCCGAGCG
Organism: Gasterosteus aculeatus; assembly: GCF_964276395.1. Lineage (NCBI taxonomy): Eukaryota > Metazoa > Chordata > Actinopteri > Perciformes > Gasterosteidae > Gasterosteus > Gasterosteus aculeatus. The sequence continues at coordinate 23,525,340 of NC_135700.1, read as the reverse complement.
GCGCGCACGCAGGTGGATTCAAATCACGCTCGTCTCGTGTTTATGATGCAGAAATACAAAACACACATTTCACGTACATTCACACATATATTCAGTTTGTTAGATGTATTTCATGTACTTTTACTGCATGTTTATCTTAATTTATGGTATTTAAATACAAAGACCAATACTGAGTTACCGACTAGTTTATTTATTTATTCTTTATAATTATAATAATTTATCTTATAGGCTTATATGTTAGTTTACGCATAAAAAAACCCTGCCATCAACAATTATTCAAGATATAAATATGGCCCTTGAAAATACAGTTCATTTTTTCAGTAAACTATTTAATCAACTCCTCTGTAAAAGTCAAAGTCTGCACTTGCAGGATAAAAATAAATCAGTATAATATATAACCATACAGTGTCTCTGGGTTGTTCAGTTTATAGAATTTCAAATTGCTCCCTCAGACAGGAGGCGTAAACGATTTTATTCCTTTAACGTTGACCTTTAGACTCTGAATTTGTCCCATTGAAGTATTTAACTATAATAATCCACGTGAATCTACGTCTGATTTCCTTTGAAATCTAAATTTCGTTTCCATCCGATCTTCATTCGCTGCTTAAAAACGCAGAGTTTAAGTGTTGCCGACGGCAACGCACTGAGCGGATGTCTGTGAAGAACCATCCCCGTGCTGATGTCACACATGCACACACACACACACACACGCACACACACATGCACACACACACACACACACACACACACACACCCCTTTGAGCGATGCCCTCTTTACTGAGATAATTACATCGCTTCAACTCCATGAACAGCTGTGGCCTCCCGAAGAGGTAAATGGCTCTTATAAATCTGCCTTGTCTGTGGGAAAAGACACGCACACACAAACTGACACACACAGACACACAAACACGACTAACTGGCAGCACAGCAGCGTTTGCTTAATCTTCAGTTATTTATTCGTGGTGGTTTGTGGCCTGAAGGCTTGTAAACAAACTGACAGGAAGTCACTTTGCCCGAGGTCAGACCTGGGATCAGAGCTGGGATCAGACCTGGGATCAGAGCTGGGATCAGACCTGGGATCAGACCCGGGATCAGACCTGGAATCAGACCTGGGATCAGAGCTGGGATCAGACCTGGAATCAGACCTGGAATCAGACCTGGGATCAGACCTGGAATCAGACCTGGAATCAGACCTGGGATCAGAGCTGAGGTCAGACCTGGGATCAGACCTGGGATCAGACCTGGGATCAGATCTGGAATCAAACCTGGGATCAGACCTGGGATCAGAGCTGAGGTCAGACCTAAGATCAGACCTGGCATCAGACCTGGCATCAGACCTGGGATCAGAGCTGAGGTCAGACCTGGGATCAGAGCTGAGGTCAGACCTGGCATCAGACCTGGGATCAGAGCTGAGGTCAGACCTGGGATCAGAGCTGAGGTCAGACCTGGGATCAGAGCTGGGATCAGACCTGGGATCAGAGCTGGGATCAGAGCTGGGATCAGACCTGGGATCAGACCTGGGATCAGACTTGGGATCAGACCCGAGATCAGACCCGGGATCAGACCTGGAATCAGACCTGGGATCAGAGCTGGGATCAGAGCTGGGATCAGACCTGGGATCAGAGCTGGGATCAGAGCTGGGATCAGACCTGGCATCAGACCTGGGATCAGACCTGGGATCAGAGCTGGGATCAGAGCTGGGATCAGACCTGGGATCAGACCTGGGATCAGACTTGGGATCAGACCCGAGATCAGACCCGGGATCAGACCTGGAATCAGACCTGGGATCAGAGCTGGGATCAGACCTGGGATCAGACCTGGGATCAGAGCTGGGATCAGACCTGGGATCAGAGCTGAGGTCAGACCTGGGATCAGACCTGGGATCAGACCTGGGATCAGACCTGGGATCAGACCTGGGATCAGACCTGAGATCAGACCTGGGATCAGAGCTGGGATCAGACCTGAGATCAGACCTGGGATCAGAGCTGGGATCAGACCTGGGATGAGACCTGGGATCAGAGCTGAGATCAGACCTGGGATCAGAGCTGGGATCAGAGCTGGGATCAGACCTGAGATCAGACCTGGGATCAGACCTGAGATCAGATGAGGAGCCTTTGTATTGAACGATGATTACAGAACGGCTTTGGTGTGTTTAGTGTCTTTTCAGTGCAGATCTCAGGAGAGGATTTTATTTATATACGATTTAATAAAAGGTGACGCGTGATAACGAGAAATTACATAATCTGCTTAAGTCAGCGTTTTCTTTTCCCATTTACATGCTTGTGACCTTTGACCTCACTCTCGTCTTCCTGCAGGAATCTGAGATCGCTCCTGACTGTAACCACGTAAGTATTTTATTCTTTATATGGTTTTTATTCTTCATAAAGGCTGATTGCAATGGTGGAATATAACAAGTAGTATTTCACTGAAGAACTACTTTGAGGTACGTGTACTTTGGCTTTAGTATTTGTAGCTAACGCTACTTTATATAATTTCTTTCATGCACTACAATCAGATGTGATGCATTATTATTAGGGTTGTCAATATATTAAAAATTAATAACAATGAATTGCAAATTATGAAATTCATTCATCGCAATTTATCCTCACTAAAAGTGTGTTTTTTTCCTAAAGACTAAATGTTATAAATTGTGTATTTGAGTAGTAGTCGCGTCGCCGTAGCGATGCTAGAGTTGACGCGTCATTAACAGGAACACAGCATGAGAGGATCACGAGGTGCGGAGCTGGTTCGCTTTAGCCTTCATCTGGTTTTGTATGTGCATTCTCTCTACTGACCAGCAGGGGGCGATGCCTCTGTTCCCATAGACGGATGAAACTGTGATGTTTTTGCTTCCTCCCTCAGCTGCTGTGGAACTACAAACTCAACCTGACCACGGATCCAAAGTTTGAGTCGGTGGCCACGGAGGTCTGCAAGAGCACCATCGCTGAGGTCGGCTTCGATGTCCGAGTCATTCATTCACAGTCTTGATAAAACCTACTTTCATGCCCAGATGCACACAGGTGAATGTTCCCACCTCTACTTCCTCCAGATAAAGGAGTGCAATGAGGAGGAGCGGGGGAGGGGCTACCTGGTGTCCTGCCTGGTGGACCACCGCGCCAACGTCAGCGATTACCAGTGCAACCAGTACGTCACCAAGATGACCAGCATCGTCTTCAGCGACTACCGGCTCATCTGTGGCTTCATGGACAAGTGCAGAGACGACATCAACAGGCTGCGCTGCGGCAGCGTCAACGTGGGACACAAGGCGAGTGTGTGTGCGCCGCTGCGTGTGTGTGTGTGTGTGAGTGTGTGTGTGTCTGTGTGTGTGTGTGTGTGCGTGTGAGAGACAAAGATCAAAGCGGGCTTTGGTTCTGTGCACGAAAGATCCGTTTTAACCTTGAAACTAGCAACTGGACAGTTTTTAACCACGTAGCTTAGCTTAGCTTTTTTTTCATGTGTAATTATACATTTTAAACCCTGATAGTTCTCCCCATTTACAGTAAACGATCTTCATGTTTTTAGTTTAATGCGATTTGTATTTATTGACAAAAAAAAGATTTACTCAATTTAACTATTCACAACAGGTTTTTATCTCGCAAAATATTCGTCTTCCATCAAGTGGCTTCATTTTCGGGTTTGAGTTGGTTAACAGCAAAGCAGTGCTTATGTCCAGGGCTTTTATTGTGAAAGGTGTGATGGAAGGCCTTTGTGTTGTTGTGTAAGTTTTTTATTGTGTCCTCTCCGCACAACGTGATTGGTTGAACAAATTCACCTTGTTAATATAACCGCGTAATATTCTAAAGATATTAACCACAAAAACAAAGATTAATGCCCAAGGAAAATAAAGCCGGCTGCAGTGTGAAGGTCTTAAATGTCACAAATCAGCTCTTTGTCATCTTGATTAAACAAACTCCTTCTAGTGCACGACTTCATCTCCTCTACCTTCTGTCCCCTGAACTTGATTAAATCTTCCTTCATCACATGTTTCCTTCTTCCTCGCGCTGTCGCCAGGACGTCCACTCGCAGGGGGAGGTCATCTCCTGTCTGGAGAAGGCGCTGGTGAAGGAGGCGGAGCAGCAGGATCGCTCTCGTCCAATCAGGGAGGAGTGTCAGAGGGCCATCCTGCGGGTGGCCGAGCTGTCGTCAGACGACTTTCACCTCGACCGACATCTCTACTTCTCCTGCAGAGACGACCGCGAGAGGTTCTGCCAGAACGTGAGGGAGACTTTCTGATGGCTTTTTTCTCATATTTCTTTCCTGTCGCAGTACTTTGTTTTTGTTTTATTGTCTCTCATAATGTTAATTGTTGATTATTATGGAACCACACTGAAGACAGATTATGTGTATGTTCAACACTTACTTACTGCTGCAATAACCCTTATTCTGAAAAATGTTTAGAACGGAAACACATATTGAGGATTGCAGCAAAGTCATTTCTGAGTGGCGACATATTATCACTCAGAGTAAAATGTGAAAAAGCTGCATTCTGTGTAGTGACCAGCAGGGGGCGACTCCTCTGCTCCCATAGACGTCTATGAGGAAATGACTCTACTTCTCTGTAGTGACCAGCAGGGGGCGACTCCTCTGCTCCCATAGACGTCTATGAGGAAATGACTCTACTTCTCTGTAGTGACCAGCAGGGGGCGACTCCTCTGCTCCCATAGACGTCTATGAGGAAATGACTCTACTTCTCTGTAGTGACCAGCAGGGGGCGACTCCTCTGCTCCCATAGACGTCTATGAGGAAATGACTCTACTTCTCTGTAGTGACCAGCAGGGGGCGACTCCTCTGCTCCCATAGACGTCTATGAGGAAATGACTCTACTTCTCTGTAGTGACCAGCAGGGGGCGACTCCTCTGCTCCCATAGACGTCTATGAGGAAATGACTCTACTTCTCTGTCGTGACCAGCAGGGGGCGACTCCTCTGCTCCCATAGACGTCTATGAGGAAATGACTCTACTTCTCTGTAGTGACCAGCAGGGACGACTCCTCTGCTCCCATAGACGTCTATGAGGAAATGACTCTACTTCTCTGTAGTGACCAGCAGGGGGCGACTCCTCTGCTCCCATAGACGTCTATGAGGAAATGACTCTACTTCTCTGTAGTGACCAGCAGGGGGCGACTCCTCTGCTCTCATAGACGTCTATGAGGAAATGACTCTACTTCTCTGTAGTGACCAGCAGGGGGCGACTCCTCTGCTCCTCAGTAAACATTGTGAACATGAGTTTATGGTCTCAGTCTCTAGTTTAAACTCTTCTTCAATACAACATGATGTTCATTTAGTGACTGATGGTCCATGTAGAGTCAAACAGACCATAAAGCAGGGGACGCTTTAGGGCGGGGCTGCACGCTGATTGACAGGTCTTCACGATGTTCCATGTAAGCATCTTCATACGTATGTTCCAGTGACGAACATCGACGTGCTGTGACATGTGACGTGTTTCCTCCTCCACAGACTCAGGCCGGAGAAGGAAAAGTCTACAAGTGTTTGTTCAATCACAAGTTCGAGGAGGCCATGTCAGAGAAGGTACGTGTTCTGGTAGGTGTCCTGTGGGCGAGCTTCGTTTTCCGTCTCCTAACCCCGCCCCCCCCCCCCTCCGCCCCCTCCATCAGTGCCGCGACGCTCTGACCACCCGTCAGAAGCTCATCTCCCAGGACTACAGAGTCAGTTACTCGCTGGCCAAAGCCTGCAAGACGGACCTGAGGAAGCAGCGCTGCAGCCTGGACACCAACCTGCCGCGCGCCCGCGAGGCCCGGCTGTCCTACCTGCTGCTGTGCCTGGAGGCCGCCGTGCACCGCGGTGAGTCTGGAGGGGGGGGGGGCGGGACTTAGAACCCCCTTAAAAATCGACTGTCTTTCTCTTATTGGGGCTTCTATCGGCTTGCTTTTCATTACTTTGGCGGAAGTCGTGGGATGTGACGCCTTTAGTTTATGATAATAATGAAACTTCAACATCTTTATCATCTGATTCACAACTTGGACCGTCTGTCCACTTCCGTGTTTGTCCTTCACAATAAAAGCCCAGACATCATTAAAGCGTAGATTGAAGCTCGTCGGGTTCCTCTGTCGCCTCCAGGTCGCCCGGTCAGCGGCGAGTGTCAGGGCGAGATGCTGGACTACAGGCGGATGCTGATGGAGGACTTCTCCCTGAGTCCGGAGATCGTGCTGCACTGCCGCGCGGAGATCGAGGGCCACTGCTCGGGCCTCCACCGCAAGGGCCGCACGCTGCACTGCCTGATGAGGATCGGACGCGGCGACCGCAGCGCCGCCGTGGACAGCGTCTGCCAGAGCGCCGTGAGTCGCCGTCGCGTCAAAGGAGCCTCGAAGGCTCTGAATAGTTCAATGGATGAACCTACTTGTCGTTGACTAAAACGTATCGCAGTCACACGGTCTCGTCTCCAATAGAACGTTTCATGTTCCTCTTGATGTTCTGCAGCTTCAGACTTTGATCCAATCCGTCGACCCCGGAGCCGACTACCGGATCGACCGGGCCCTCAACGAGGCCTGCGAGTCCGTCATCCAGACCGCCTGCAAGCACATCCACAACGGAGACCCCATGTGAGCCGCGCACACACACACACACACACACACATGTACGGAAATTATTATAAAAACATATTTAATCATAGTATTTAATTGAATTTAATCACAGGCAGCACCCCCGGGCCAAAAAGACACTCATTCATTGCGTGTGTGTGTGTGTGTGTGTGCGTGTGTGTGTGTGTGTGTGCGTGTGCGTAGGATCCTGTCGTGCCTGATGGAGCATCTGTACACGGAGAAGATGGTGGAGGACTGTGAACACCGGCTGTTGGAGCTGCAGTATTTCATTTCCAGAGACTGGAAGTGAGTCTGAACCCACAAACATCTCAATTGTAATATTATTATTATTATATCATAATGTAACTATTGTATGTATGATACATATATAATATATAATATTTTATATTATTTATTATATTATAGACCTGATTACAGATTATATATAATATATATATAATATATTATACTCGGCCTGTCGCAATATGCGATAAAATGACACACCGCACTCTCTGAAGTCACGTGCAATAACCTTTGGTGCTGCGATATTCACTTTACATCTGAATGAACGTCACCAACATTTAAGTTGATCCTCTGTCCCTCCCTGTGGAAAGGGGGCGGGGCTTATGCAGCGCGCACACAGAGCGACACCCACAGGTGAAGAGAAGCAGTGAGCCCAACTAAGCTAACTACGCTAACTACGCTAACGTCTCACCCAAAACAACAACCGTCCGCCCGTCTTTAACCTGAACTACGGTCGCTTCCTCCGGACCGCTCGTTCTCCTCTTTGGGCGCGAGGACCGCCGTCCCCGGACCGCTGTCCCCGGACCGCCGTCCCGCGGCTTCTTAGCGGCACCGGGCCGCTCCGTCGCCCTGCCGGCGGTCGAGGCCCCGCGTTAAACCCGACCGCGTCGCACAGAACCCGATGCTTCGCCCGCTCCGTGTCCCTTGCACTTTTTATTTTTTTTGTTTTATTTATATAGGACATATTTTTTCACATTCCGATTCTAATGTTTAACTATTCTGACAAATAAAACGTTCTTTGTTCTTTGAAATAGCGTACTTTTACTACTATGCTATTATATTGTCATTATTATTAGTATCAGTGGCATAAAATGGTCAAAAAAACCCAATTTTGCAATAATCTCACAACAAAAATGTGATATTGTGACAGCCCTATATTACACGTTTATTATATTTAAATATGTATTTATTATACCTCCTCATATATTATAAATATACTATATTATATATTAACATAGATAATATTCCACAGGACACAAAAAATCAAAGTACACTTACTAATTTAAGATGAATAATTTGACTGAAATATATTTAATACCTACTTACTTACGAAATGTGAACGTGATCTGGTCCCTTTGAGATCCGTAGAGAAGCAGACGGTTCAATAAAGGCTTTGCTCCCTCAGACTGGACCCCGTGCTGTACAGGAAGTGTCAGGGCGACGCCGCCCGGCTCTGCCACACGCACGGCTGGAACGAGACCAGCGAGCTGATGCCGCCGGGCGCCGTCTTCTCCTGCCTGTACCGCCACGCCTACCGCAGCGAGGAGCAGGGCCGCCGGGTACCAGCACACACACTCACTCAGCAGCTCTACGGGGGGGGCGGGGCCTCTCTCCGGTCCCACATCGGACAGGTGACCCCCACCGAGGGGCTAGAGGTGGTGTTTTTTTATTAAAGGTTGTGTAGAAGCTGCTCACGGAGTGAAGAGCTACATTAGCTCTCCAAATGAATTTACACACACAAATACTGATTTATAATAAATAATGATGATCACGATGATGTCGTTGTCGCGGTTGAACAGAGGGATCAATAAAGCAGCTTACTGTTTATATCTGAGGTAACTGAGTGATGTCATCAGCTCAAATGAGTTCATCACTGATGTTTATTGGTGAAGATTCATGTTGTGTGTGTGTGTGTGTGTGTGCGCGTGCAGTTATCTCGGGACTGTAAGGTGGAGGTTCAGAGGATTCTCCACCAGAGGGCGCTGGATGTGAAGTTGGACCCAAAGCTGCAGAAACTCTGCATGACCGACCTCGGGAAGTGGTGCAGCGAGAAGACGGACGCTGGACAGGTGAGACGGATGCTACATGATGCTACATGATGCTACATGATGCTGCATGATGCTACGTGATGCTGCATGATGCTACGTGATGCTACATGATGCTGCGTGATGCTACGTGATGCTACATGATGCTCCTGATATTTGATGCAACCAGGAAGTCAAAGCTTGTAGTGACCAGCAGGGGGCGACTCCTCTGCTCCCATAGACGTCTATGAGGAAATGACTCTACTTCTCTGTGGTGACCAGCAGGGGGCGACTCCTCTGCTCCCATAGACGTCTATGAGGAAATGACTCTACTTCTCTGTAGTGACCAGCAGGGGGCGACTCCTCTGCTCCCATAGACGTCTATGAGGAAATGACTCTACTTCTCTGTAGTGACCAGCAGGGGGCGACTCCTCTGCTCCCATAGACGTCTATGAGGAAATGACTCTACTTCTCTGTAGTGACCAGCAGGGGGCGACTCCTCTGCTCCCATAGACGTCTATGAGGAAATGACTCTACTTCTCTGTAGTGACCAGCAGGGGGCGACTCCTCTGCTCCCATAGACGTCTATGAGGAAATGACTCTACTTCTCTGTGGTGACCAGCAGGGGGCGACTCCTCTGCTCCCATAGACGTCTATGAGGAAATGACTCTACTTCTCTGTAGTGACCAGCAGGGGGCGACTCCTCTGCTCCCATAGACGTCTATGAGGAAATGACTCTACTTCTCTGTAGTGACCAGCAGGGGGCGACTCCTCTGCTCCCATAGACGTCTATGAGGAAATGACTCTACTTCTCTGTAGTGACCAGCAGGGGGCGACTCCTCTGCTCCCATAGACGTCTATGAGGAAATGACTCTACTTCTCTGCAGTGACCAGCAGGGGGCGACTCCTATGCTCCCATAGACGTCTATGAGGAAATGACTCTACTTCTCTGTAGTGACCAGCAGGGGGCGACTCCTCTGCTCCCATAGACGTCTATGAGGAAATGACTCTACTTCTCTGTAGTGACCAGCAGGGGGCGACTCCTCTGCTCCCATAGACGTCTATGAGGAAATGACTCTACTTCTCTGTAGTGACCAGCAGGGGGCGACTCCTCTGCTCCCATAGACGTCTATGAGGAAATGACTCTACTTCTCTGTAGTGACCAGCAGGGGGCGACTCCTCTGCTCCCATAGACGTCTATGAGGAAATGACTCTACTTCTCTGTGGATTTATTCCCTCAGTAAACGTTGTAAACATGAGTTTATGGTCTCAGTCTCTAGTTTCACGTCTTCAATACAACATGATGTTCATTTGTAAATATAACAGCCCATGAAGCAGGTGATGCTTTAGGGCGGGGCTACACGCTGATTGACAGGCGTTGTCCTTACTTTAACCCGCTCACAAAAAAGGAGGAAACTCCATTAAAAAGAAAGTAAAACTTGAAGTAATTTAATGAGGCTTAAAAGGAAAGTTCTTTTAAACCATTTAACTATGAGTGGTGTGGACTTCACTGACGGTTCCCTGTGTGTTCAGGAGCTCGAGTGTCTCCAGGATCACCTGGAGGACCTGGTCTCCGCCTGCAGGGAGGTCGTGGGCAACCTGACCGAGCTGGAGTCAGAGGTCACTGATGTTACAGACGACTGTCTTTGTCTCACCTGTCGAGCTTCCTGCTGAACCTCCTGTCCTCTGCGCTCTGCAGGATATCCAGATCGACGCTCTGCTCATCCGAGCCTGTGAAGCCGTCACTCAGGCCCACTGCCATGTGAGTAGTGACGTGAATAACTACATGCGGAGTCTACAATATGAAATACAGGGAAACGATCTGTGGTATTTATGCTTTTTAGGTAAAGGTTTAAATGATGTAAATCTGCAGGGGAGATGTGATTGTGTCACTGGTTCAAACAGCCAATGAGAGAAGCAGATGTTGCATCATTCTAAACGTCTCGATGTGATTTCAAATTGTCAAGTGTCTCAAGGTTCAAACTGCAGCTCCCCACTTGAAAGGGCAACTTGCTAAGAAGTGTAGACTGGATTCCACTCAATGACCAAGATTCGGACTGCTTTGCTTTCTTGCTTTTTTATTTTTAAAATGGTCCAGGTGAAAAAAAGGTCAAAGAAATATAACCCAAGAAACCAATTCACATACCCAACATCACACACGTCATTTACAATCTACTGGAAATGAACCTCAAAATAAGTAGAAAGAAAACCCAAATTTAAAGTATCTCAAAACCAAATTAAATACATTTTTAAACACTATTTAATGACGATTTTAACCTTATAAACTTTAGCAGCGTTTAACTCCGGTGAATACACACAAATCAATTTTTATCCAATTACTTTTAGCTCAAATACTTTTTAAAACACACATTTCATTAAATATATAACATTTGATCTCCTTCTTCAGTCTTTGTCAGCTTTATTCCTGCAGTCTCCTCTTTCCGAGCGCTTCAATGTCGCTTTCTCACACTGCTCGCTCTCCACCGTCCTGTGAGTGAGTGAGTGGCTCCAACCCGCCTGATCTCCAGATCATCTCCACCCGGTGCATTCAAACCTCCGCCTCCAGCCTGGCAGACACACCTACACCTGCCTCCCCGCCAGAGAGGGGCTTTAATTATTGCTTTATCTGCGTGTGTCTGCGTGTGTGTGCGTGTGTGTGTGTGTGTGTGTGTGTGTGTGTGTGTGTGTGTGTGTGTGCGTGTGTGCGTGTGTGCGTGTGTGCGTGTGTGTGTGTGTGTGTGTGTGCGTGTGTGTGTGTAGGACGTAGCAGACATCCAGATCGATACCGGGGACCTGATGGAGTGTTTGGTTCAGAACAAACACCAGAAGGAGATGAACGACAAGTGTTCGGTCGGCGTCACGCACTTCCAGCTGGTCGGTTACCGTGACAACGTCCCTCACCTTTCAGCTACTTGTGCTGCTCTCAATTGCTCGTTGTGGTCTCACATGTAACGGGAGTCATTGTCGCCGCGCGTTTCCTTCAATTTAACAGTTAGAATCATTCAGGACGAGAGAGAGAAATTTGAGAATTTTGTGACAATAAACTTTCAGGTCCAGATGAAGGACTTCCGCTTCTCCTACAAGTTCAAGATGGCCTGCAAGGAGGACGTTCTCCGTCTGTGCCCAAACATCAAGAAAAAGTGAGTTTGATTGACAGGCGGCGTGAAGTCAGCGCGAGGAGCTCCTCGGGACGCGGCGGTTGGTCACATCTCATCGTCGATGTGGTTATTGATCCCGCAGGGTGGACGTGGTCATCTGCCTCAGCACCACGGTGAAGAACGACACGCTGCAGGAGGTCAGAGAGCAGCGCGTCTCACTGAAGTGCCGTAAACAGCTGCGGGTGGAGGAGCTGGAGATGGTACCACGCGCACACACACGCACACACACACACACACACACACACACAACACAGCATGATGTTCATTTAGTAAATTATGCCCCCACCCCCCAGTCGGAGGACATCCGGTTGGAGCCGGAGCTCTACGATCCCTGTAAGTCCGACATCAGCCGGCTGTGCCCCAACGTGGCCTTCGGCAACGCCCAGGTGAGGAGAAACATCTGGAGAGACGAGGCCTCCTGCCGATGTTGGTGGTGTTAAACTCCTCCTCCTCTTTGTCCCCCCCCCTCTCCTCCTCTTCCTTCACCCCCGATCAACCTCCTCCTCTTCGTCCTTTTCTCCCTCCACCTTCTCTTCTCCCCCCCCCCCAGATGATCGAGTGTCTGAAGGAGCAGAAGAAGCAGCTCAGCCAGCGCTGCCATCAGAGGATCTTCAGGCTTCAGGAGGTGGAGATGACCGACCCCGAGCTCGACTACCAGCTGATGAGAGTCTGCAAGCAGATGATCAAGGTGTGTGGGGGGCAAACCGATAAAAGTCCAGATGTCGAACCGCTGGTTGATGAGAGAGTGTAGAGCAGCAGGACGTCAGGAGCTCTGAATGGTCATGTGACCCCCTGAGGCCGCCTGGGTTGTTGACGGAATCGTCTCCTGCAGCGTTTCTGCACCGACGCCGACGCCAGGAGCCTCCTGCAGTGCCTGAAGCAGAACAAGAACAGCGAGCTGATGGACCCAAAGTGCAAGCAGATGATCACCAAGAGGCAGATCACCCAGAACACGGGTCAGTAGAGGAGGACCGTTTCCTCCTCTTCCTCCTTTGCCCTTCCCCCATTCTTCCTCCTCCTCATCCTCCTCCTCCTCCTCCAGACTACAGGTTGAACCCAGTGTTGAGGAAAGCGTGTCGAGCCGACATCCCAAAGTTCTGCCAGTCGATCCTGAACAAAGTGACGGAGGAGAGTGAGCTGGAGGGTCAGGTGATCGGCTGCCTGAAGCTCAAGTACGCCGACCAGGTGAGTCCCACCTCCGTCACCACCGCCCTGCTCAAACCTCCGCCCACTGTCTAGAATAGAAAGCTTTGTCTCGACCGCCGATGGTCCGGTTCTGCTCCCTCCTTCGGTCCAGAGGTTGTCTCCAGACTGCGAGGACCAGATCAGAGTGATCCTCCAGGAGTCGGCGCTGGATTACAGACTCGACCCTCAGCTGCAGGTGCACTGCACAGATGAGGTACACACACAGACACACACACACACACACACGCTTCCACTCCTGTTTCTTATTTTTCTCTTCATCATCCTCCTCTCCTCTATAATTTTTACTTTCCTCTGCTCTCCTCCGTCCTCCTGCAGATCTCCAGGTTGTGTGCGGAGGAGGCGGCGGCTCAGGAGCAGACCGGTCAGGTGGAGGAATGTCTGAAAGTCAACCTGCTGAAAATCAAACAGGAAGCCTGTAAAAAGGTCCGAACATCCTCCAGTTCACAACCGTTTACTCACAAGTCCGTTGACTTTTCGCGATAACTTTAATAAACCTCGTCCCGTCTCAGGAGGTCCTGAACATGCTGAAGGAGAGCAAGGCGGACATCTTTGTGGACCCGGTGCTGCACACGGCGTGCGCTCTGGACCTCAAGCACCACTGCGCCGCCATCACGCCGGGCAGAGGAAGACGTGGGTGACCTCTCACAAGATGCCGCTCCGCCACGTTTGTTTGTTTGCTTTAAACGTGTCGCTCCGTCTGTCCGACAGAGATGTCGTGTCTGATGGAGGCGCTGCAGGACAAGAGGGTTCGTCTGCAGCCAGAGTGCAAGAAAAGACTTCAAGACCGCATCGACATGTGGAGCTACGCCGCAAAGGTGAAGCCTGAGGAGGAGGAGGAGGCAACAGCTGGGGTTGTTTAACTCAGTTAGTAAATCGTATGGAAACATTAATATGAAATAATTCATCTGTCCCACAATGGCAGCTTGAAGTTGCATTCTCTGTAGTGACCAGCAGGTGGCGACTCCTCTGCTCCCATAGACGTCTATGAGGAAATGACTCTACTTCTCTGTAGTGACCAGCAGGGGGCGACTCCTCTGCTCCCATAGACGTCTATGAGGAAATGACTCTACTTCTCTGTAGTGACCAGCAGGGGGCGACTCCTCTGCTCCCATAGACGTCTATGAGGAAATGACTCTACTTCTCTGTAGTGACCAGCAGGGGACGACTCCTCTGCTCCCATAGACGTCTATGAGGAAATGACTCTACTTCTCTGTAGTGACCAGCAGGGGGCGACTCCTCTGCTCCCATAGACGTCTATGAGGAAATGACTCTACTTCTCTGTCGTGACCAGCAGGGGGCGACTCCTCTGCTCCCATAGACGTCTATGAGGAAATGACTCTACTTCTCTGTAGTGACCAGCAGGGGGCGACTCCTCTGCTCCCATAGACGTCTATGAGGAAATGACTCTACTTCTCTGTAGTGACCAGCAGGGGGCGACTCCTCTGCTCCCATAGACGTCTATGAGGAAATGACTCTACTTCTCTGTCGTGACCAGCAGGGGGCGACTCCTCTGCTCCCATAGACGTCTATGAGGAAATGACTCTACTTCTCTGTAGTGACCAGCAGGGGGCGAATCCTCTGCTCCCATAGACGTCTATGAGGAAATGACTCTACGTCTTATTCCCTCATTGTAAACATGAGTTTATGGTCTCAGTCTCTTCAATGCAGCATGATGTTCATTTAGTGAATTACGGTCCATTTAGAGTCAAACAGACCACAAAGCAGGGGACGCTTTAGGGCGGGGCTACACACTGATTGACAGGTCTCCGTCACTCTTCCAAATAAGTTCCTGCTTTGTTCACTGGTCGCCTCAAAGCCTCATTCCACAAACCCAACGACAACGCGTCCGCCCCCAGTCGTCATGACAACCTGTGCTTTCCGTCCCGCAGGTGGCGCCGGCGGAGGGCTTCTCGGACCTGGCCGTGCAGGTGATGACGTCGCCGTCCAAGAACTACATCCTGCTGATGATCGCGCTGAGCGTGTGCGTGCTCTTCCTGGTGGGGCTGCTGTGCGGTCGCATCACCAAGCAAGTGACGAGAGAACTGAAGGACCGGTAGAAGACGAGAGACGTGACTCCTCCCACCTCGCTCTGACTCCTCCCCCGTCCTTCTCTGCAAACCGGCTGTCCTGCACAGCGCCAACGCCAGCGACCACATCTGGAACTCCGCAATTTATTCTACCGCAGCTGAAAATTTGCATCAAATGCAAAACAGAAAAAATAAAACAAAAATCCTCATTGGGGCGCAAACTGATCTTTTTATTTGAAATGAGCCGTTGGATTGGATCTTTTGAGCGCTGTTCATGAGACTGAGGTCATGTTTTTTCCCGTGTTCCTGCCTGATATTTAACTGAAGACTGGAGCATGAAGAGCAACAGGAAGTCGCCGAGGGAAACTCAAACTTACGGGGTTTATATCTTTGTGACGTGCTTGTTAAACCTTTTTTTTTTTTTTCCTCGTCGATCACAAAGTCCCATCCTCGTTCCAGCCGTCCACGCCCCCCCCCGACATAATCCGTCATGTGACAGAAACTCTTACATCCAAACCGCTGGTTTTCTCTGTGTAAGTTATTTTATTTTGAAGTGCTGAAGGTCATGCTGTTGCTAACAGTGTTAGCTTGTGAAGTTTCATTCCCCCGACTAAAACTCAAAAAGGGCTCTTACACTCCCGCATGAGCACAAATGGTGAATCAACTAAATGAATCAAAACCAGTCTGAAATTAGCATATTTTAATTTTGAAATGCCGTTTTACACAGAAAGAGAGAAAACACCACAACACAACTGCATGCTGGGTACGAGCGATACGGGAGGAACGGCGAGAGGAGCTGTGTCTGTTTGGAGGGTTTTTGGCCACATCAGCCCCGGCAAGCTAACGAGCTAACAAGCTAACTCGCCGGCCTGTTGCGAGCAAGTTGGCCAGCGAGCGGCGAACAGCTGTTCGGGTAGCCGCGGTCCTTTCCGGGATCAATTAATTAATTACTTTAAAAAGCAATACCGTGATATACCGCCAGAATCGTTAATACCGTGCAGCCTCACTGTTTACTTTGGACAGTCATGCTAGTGCTTTCCAGTGCTATGCTAAGCTAAGCTAATGGCGTCCTTGACACCAGCTGCTGCCTCCAAAAATAAATGTAAAACGGCTGGAAACAGTTTGGGCTGCAGTTCTTTGGCGTCATGGTCTGCAATCAGATATATATGTCATATACATGTCATACATTCAATTAAACAGATGTGACCCACGTGAGCAGAAACATCTGTACTGGGTGACTTTAACCAGGCCAAACAGACTTTACAGTTACATTACTTTGCTGTTAGAAAAGCGCCACAAATAGTTAAATCAAGGAACAAAGGAAAGTCACAAAGAATGAAACCTGGATACAAGATGTTTGTTTTTTGCGTTATTTGACGGACTTTTGACATAAGCATGTTTTTTCTCTTGCAGGCAAATTACTTGATAGTAAAGAAGTGCCAACATTGTTATTTTTTGCTTGAATATTTAATTTTGCACTTTAACCCGTGTCACATCCGCGTTGTGGTGACACCACACGGATCCCCGTCTTCGTTTGTAAAAAAAAAAGAAACCCCAGCTTTTGTTTTTATTAAACATTTCACAGCTTTTTAGTTAAAATAATATGTGAATGACTTAAAACTTGAGTTAAACAGATGAAAAATGTAAATAAACCTGATGTTTTCTGCTCATTTACAAACGTTAACGGAACTGAATTATTGGTGAAAATCTGAGAGCTGACAGGAAACAAAGATGGCCGCCTTCATTAACAGTAGTGCGCTTTTCTTTTTAAATTATCATGTGAAACGACGACGTAAGAGATTTATCATTGTGAAGTTTGATTTTGCTGTACAGATATAAATTTGTTAATTTAATAAAACTGTCTGCTGATTTTTTGTATCTTTGACTCTTGAGTTGTTTGATGTTCTGCAGGAGAAAAAAGTAACTAAATACCATCAAGTACAACAATGAGGTACTTTTTCTACATTTTTCCCCTTTGAATCCACTGTATTAAAACAGCTAAATAACGTAAAACTTTTGGCTCTTGACAATAGTTACATGGTAGGTTCTGTTAAATACTTTAAATCAGTAAATATGTCATATAAATAATTAAAATCAAATCAGAAACGGATTAAGACAATAAAGTACTCTCCATTAAAATGATTAACTCAT
Organism: Gasterosteus aculeatus; assembly: GCF_964276395.1. Classification (NCBI taxonomy): domain Eukaryota; kingdom Metazoa; phylum Chordata; class Actinopteri; order Perciformes; family Gasterosteidae; genus Gasterosteus; species Gasterosteus aculeatus. Next base: position 23,508,213 of record NC_135700.1, on the reverse strand, counting down.
TAATGTGTCAATAATTATAACGTAATATTGTGAACTGTGCCATTCTGCCCGCTGTGCACTATTGAAGTCTGTTACGTGAATATATGAATGCAGGACTTTTACTTGGAGTATTTCTAGCCTGTACTACTACTTATACATGAGTGGAGTTCTGAGTTCTTCCTCCGTCAGAAACTAGTTTCACAGGTAAGGAAATTTAAAGCGATTAGTTATGTTTAACCACCAAGTGGTGCTGCAGTCACTAAAGTGACCAGACCTCGAACTGTGGGTGTGGCCTCAACACAGATTCTTTTTGGCGAATAAATGTACTGATTTACCATTAGAACAACTTGATTTTGGGCTACACAAAATAAATTGAATTTAATTGAACCTTGACTCCTTTTCCGACATTTGACATGAATTTAGACGTTTTTCACATATTTTTCAACCGAACATATACATTGACTTTTTTTTCAAAAATATTTTGGTCTAATTATTGGACTCACTTTTTTTAAATGTTGTTTTGGGTTTTTAACTTTCTTTACCTTTACCATATTTTTCAACCCAAAACTTTATAGATGTAATTTTGATATTTCTTCATGATATTTTTCAGCATAACATAACTTTTTTCGACATAACCGTTTTGGGCTGTCATTTTACTATTTTTTCAAATAATTTTTTTCCATGGGATTTGACCTAAAGATTTTTTTTTTCCCAAAATATTTGACCTGATATTTTCCATATCAATTAGACAAATTTTCTGACATTTTTTACGACATATGATCCAATATTTTTTTACTCGTTTTAAAAATATTTATGACCTAACCTATTTTTATTCATCTTTTTTTTGGCCTAAAACTTGTTATGTTGAAAAATGTTTTTTTTTTTAAACATATGTGAACTGTTTCTTTCAAAAGATGTTTTGACCCAACCTTTTTATCTCAAATCTTTCGTACCTAACCAAACATTCGACTTAATGTTTTCAGACTTTTTTCAACCAAACATTTCAACTTCTTCTCTTTTTCAAAATACAATGTTCAAACTTTATTTTCAAAAAACTTTATTCTCCTGATTTCCAAAACATATTTAGACTTTTCTTCAAAATATTTTTTGAACTTTAGACTTTTTTTTCCCATAATATTTTTTCTACCTAAAATGTTTGTGACTTCTCAAAACATTTTCCGTGGACAAAAGACAAACCTCCGGGTAAAGAAAGCTTTTTATTGTTGCTTCCCAATTTGTTCTGTACACGTAATGACGTCTTAAAGAAAAAGAAAGAATAAAGACGCAGCCTTGAAGCGTTTTATAACTAAATCTCTTATTAATGGCTGGTTAGGAGTTGGAAGAGTTTCCCCCAAATAAAAAACAGGGAAACAAACCCCACGTCGGGGAAGGTGTCGTAACATATTATTCATTATTCCACATGATTGAAGTGCTTTGTGATCGCGGACTAAACGAAAACTACAAAACCACCCAAATCTAAAAGAGTCAGCTTCACTCTCTCCGCCCTGAAATGAAGAAAGATTCACTAAATTAAAGAGCAGAATAAATTAGGTAAGTAAAAATGTTGACCGTAAAAATGCTATTCTTTAACAAAAAGAAACAGGGTAGCGACAGTTTACGTGTCAATCAACGTTGACGTGATACAAACGTACAGGTAACACATAAAAACATCCCAGATAAGTGAAGCATAACAATGTTGAAGTGAATGAGCCAATCAAAAGTCTTTAGTCTGGTTCCTACTGGTTCCTGCTGGTTGCTACTGGGAGCTGTGGTTCCTCTCGGACACTTAAGGCACCGCCAGTGTTTGTTTCACCTCTTTTGATCAGAGCTGCTGAGCAGCTTCCAGCTGCAGTTCCTCAAACGGTCAAAGGCTTGAAAAAGTGTTCTACTAAAATCATATTTTCCCGCCCACACAATAAGTTGATTTTATTTAATGTTGAGAATACTAAGACTTTAAAAAAAATATAGTTTTAGTAGCAGAACATTTGTAGCATAAACAGCTAAATGCTTCCTTGATGTTGTTTACATTCTGATTATCAAGAGCAGACTTCTCAGCGCCGTTAGTTAGCTGTCAGCTAGTTAGTTAAGCTTGACTAGAAGGCGAGCCGCTACCGAAGACAGTTGAGGTTAAGAATTAACATACAATGGTTAACTTGGCTTTTTTAATCTTTTACAAACAACCTGGTGACTGACCAGTCGCTAAGTCCCGCCCCCAGACGCAGAGTGGTCAATCACAGCGTAGCATCAGCCGGCTCTGACTAGAAGCTGGGGGCGGGGCATAGAGGAGGGTCAATCAGGTGATTCTTGCCAAAAAAACGCATCCAGGTAGTTTCAACGCACTTTGATACTTTGACTCTTCAACAAGGAACTAAATACTTTCTAAAACAGTCGGTAACTGTAGAGGTGCTCGTGTAACATGAAAATGAAGAAAAAAAATGAAAAGGACTTTCAATTCCAAAAGTCTTCCTGTCTTTAAGCTAAGCTAACAGGCTGGATTCTTACCAGCAACCAAAGCAAGCGGATTCACCGAAACTGTCAAAGCCATGTGTTTGATTGACAGATGTTTCAGCCAATCACAGTCCGCCCTGTTGAACGCCATCAACCAGGTTTTCTCCTTTTTGCGTTCATGTGGATTGTGTGACAAGTGAAAAGGGAAACCACGGCGTCCCGTGTTTCCCTACGGCGTCGTGCTCGGCGGGACGCTGGACTCCTCGGTTACAGGAAACGACCCTTTATCCACAAAAAACAAAAACAACGTGGCCGTTTGTCCAGAAACAAACTGAGTCCGTTAAACAAACCGTTGGGCGTCACCGTCTGCATGCCGGCGCTAAAAGCTTTTGATTGGTCCTGGCGTCTCGGGTGTAGCTGGGCGACCGCAGAGGGGGGGGCGGGGCATCAGGAGGAGACGGCCTGGACGTAGTTGGCGGGGTAGAGGCCGACCTGGCCGCCGCTCAGCTGACCTCTACACCAGCCCTGCTCGTCCTCCTCGCTCATCTTCAGCAGCTCCTCGCCTGCAGGGACGACGGTTAATAAGAAAGATCCATGAATCAACACAACCAAACACTCAGTTTATCCACAAAAATAACAAACATTTTAACCACATTTTCATAAAAAAGGTATCGACCTTTTCTTAAGTTCTAAGCACACAAGAGAAAACGTATCATGTGACATGATTATTTCTCGCTGGCACTCGGGGCTTCCGTGCAATGGACCTGCGTTTTGTGATTTAATATGTACTATTTGGTAGAACTGGATTATAAGACTCCAATGTAGAAAAATACTCCATCATCTAATAAAAGTGGAATTACTTTTTAAATATCGGAAGACAGAAACTGTTAACATTCGTATAAATGATTTCATTTGAGAGATAATTTCCACTGTAAGGAAAAACAAATGAGTAAAATTCTTAATGTCAAAAAGGTAAATACATCAAAACAACAAGTTCATTGGTCATTTAAAGTCTCTCAATACATTTTATTATTTGTTTGACCGACGAGGTTCACTCATTATATTAGTTTGTCATTCTCAATAAAACATCCAGTGGAGGAGGATAAAATCACCTGAGTGGTTTTATTTCCAACAAGAATACCAGAGGAAGAATTTAAGTCAAAATGTTTACAATCCAGCAGCAGGTTGTTCTTTCAAAATAAAAGCATCTGGCTTTTTGCTCTTAAAATGCTTTCATCTCCAAAGCGAACGGACGACGTGAAGCTGCTGAATCCGTCATGAAGTTAAAGAACAATCAGCCAAGTCACAGAAATACAGCAGTTTTATGTCTTAGAAGATTTATTCTCTGTTGAAAGAAGTGAAATTAGTTTTAGTTGTTTCATCCAAACAGATGAACCGAAGCTGCAACGTTTCTATTTGTGTATTTGACAAAAAGCCGAAATGTTTGTGTGTGTGTGAACATGTGTGTGTGTGTGTGTGTGTGTGTGTGTGTGTGTGTGTGTGTGTGTTGAAAAGAGGCATCAAAGAGGAACCAATAAAAGAAAATTCATCTTTTCAGACGTTCCCAGGCTCTGAAATATAAACTACAATATGTAGAAATATGTTCACAGTATTAACCATTAAATAAGTATTATTACACGTTTCATTTGATTTTACTTTTCAACTTGAATAAATATATATATATATATTATTATGATGATTTGTTGATTTGTTTTAGTTAGTTTATTTAATTTAACATTTTTTATCTTATTATATTGTATATAATGTGTATCTTAATTCTATTTTCTTCCCTGTACATGCTGCTGTGACACCAACATTTCCCTCTGGATCAATAAAGTATCAGTCTATCTATCTATTAAACCTGCGACCTACATTCAGAGGTACTTTTCACTTCCATCTTTCCATCTAAGACCCATGATCACCATTTAATTATGATTAATTACAGGATATAAAGTTATTAAAATAACATTTAGTTTTTATTGTCTTCATTGTGGGTTTTGCAGATTTTAATGAAACGGACAGAATTGATAAAAACCGCCCCCCCACCCTGAGTATCAGTGGGGTTACCTGCTTTAAAGCTGAGCTCGTCGGCCTCCTGGCCCGTGTAGTCGTAGAGCGCTCGGACTCGCACCCCCTCTACCCGAGTCTCCTCCCCCTCCTCGCGCTCCTCCTCCATCACGCCGTTCACCGCCTTGGGAGGAGACTCCTCGTCGGACCAGTCTGACGAGGAGTCCTTCCCCCTGACAGCCACACGCACAGACTTGACTCAGGGGGCCGTGAACGCATCGCGAGTCAGAGACATTGTGTTCAGCAGAGAAACATTTCCACCAATAAAATGTGTCGATAGTTTGATCCACACTCCAAAACCACGCGTTTCATTTATTCTGCACTGTTTTTACACACACACACACACACACCCACACGCACACACACACACACACACACACACAAACTACTAATTAGAAATTATAGGATATCAACTCCTCACCAACAGACTAAACTTCATGCTGCCTCCATATCTGTCTCAAACACCCCGTGTACCCCGAGTGTGTGTGTGTGTGTGTGTGTGTGTGTGCGTGCGTGCGTGTCCTCCTACCTGCCGGTGTCCACGGTGATGGGGCTGGGCGGGGCGTCGCCTCCGCCCGAGGACACGATGTTGGTGAGGGTGACCACGTTGTCCTCCTCGCGTCCTCCTCGCTCCCTCCGGCTGATGGAGCGACTGGCCTCCGGAGACCACTCCTGCCGGGTGGAGATCGGACGTGCTCAGAGGGGACGGACGAGATCTACCGCGGGACACGACCGCACGCGAAGGAGGCGGCGGCGGCGTTCCTCCTCACCGTGTTTTATTTGGTTTTTTTTTAAAACGTCACGTTGCATATCGGTACTTTAAGTTACAGACGAGAGGCTAGAAAACAAAATAACACCTTTAACTCGCTGTGACCTCTGAGTGACGTGAAGTTATGAGTGAATCCAACCAGCAGAACGAGTCTGAGGAGAATATGGAGTGAACGTTTCTCTCCACGTGTTCCTCCGAGTGCTCGATTCCCTCGTCAAGGGTTTAATCACAAAGTCGGTTTCTACCCATCAGCCTGAAGCCAAGTGGTCACCTGACTGTCACCAGACCTCCAACCCGGCGAGCTGCAGAGCTCACGGTAACACACACACACACACACACACACACACACACACACACACACACACACACACACACACACACACACACACACACACACACACACACACACACACACACACACACACACACACACACACACACACACACGTATGGAGCAGTGTTTAACGGAGCGTAATAAAACAAACACACTTTTAGGTGTCAAGGGAGCAAAAAGAGAATCAACGGGCAGAAAAGTTAAAAACAAAAGTAAAATCCAGACGTCATGTATGACGAGTCTTACGTGTCAACTGCTTTGTATGATTTAAAATTCAACACACAGCCTAAAATAAAGTGGCGGGTAGGAATCCAGATGATTGCATGTCGATCATGAATTCAGATCTGCTCACTGGTAGAAATGAAGAAAAGGAAATCGATAAGTGATGCCGCGAAAAAAACATCTCAGGAGATGAAAGAACTTGATACAGAGTCTGCAGAGCTGCAGGGAAATGTCTGGACTACGTGTGTGTGTGTGTGTGTGTGTGTGTGCGTGCAGACATTCCTGAGCCCACTCACAGCTCTCAGTCACACAACAGGGCTTTCACCAGAAGCCTGTTTAGTATTCAGTCCCTTGAAACACACAGTGAAGGATTCCTGCAGCTCTGCTGAATGAAGTACAAATACTGTGTGTGTGTGTGTGTGTGTGTGTGTGTGCGTGAGTGTGTTTGCACACACACACCTCAAACTGGGGCCAGTTCATGCTCATGCCCGGTCCGTGGGTGTTCCTCCACCATCGCAGGTCTTCAGCGTCATTGGCTGCTTGGATGGTCTGTCCCAGGTCCCGGTACAGGCCTTTGAACCTGAGGGACAAAAGGGCCGTCAATCATCATCATCATCATCATCCTCTTAGTTCTGTCATTAGAGATCGTAAATCACATTTTAACGTTGTTTTGTCAAACATTACTTAGACTTTAAAAAAACAGTTGGATGTAAAGATTCTAATGTTTGTTCCGTTGTCGGGAGAATAAATAGTTTAAGGAATTCAACTTGTGCTTAAGAACATTCTGCTAATAACAGGTTGTGTGTCCCCCCCCCCCCCTCCACATTCCTACCATCACTTCCTCTTCACTGAGCAAAGCTTAGACATTACGTTTTTGTTCAATATTTGGACAAAGGTCCTGTTGGACTTCACCTGTGTGGTTACCGTGGTAACAGTAGCTTGTTTAAATAGAACGAGAGGGTCAATGGTCAACGCGGTTTTCTATTAACTCTTGTGTACACACACACGCGTTTGTTTAAACCTCAACATTTCTACACAGCTCCGTGAATCACCCCATGGCGAGCGTGTGTGTGTGTGCGCGTGTGTCCTACCCGTCTTTGACGGACAGGTCGAGGTGTGTGTGGATGTCCAGCAGGACGTCTTTAAAGAAGCGCAGCCTCCTGCGCTCGGCGTCCTGGGTCAAGTCGAACACCTGCTCCATGTCCTCCATGTAACGCGGGTTACAGCGGTTCAGCTCATCCAGGGCCTTCGTGTAGCGCTGCTTCACCTGACGCACGCACGCGCACACACACGCACACGCACACACACACACACACGCGCACACAGTTCAGAAGACACATGAGCATCTGTCAAACTGGATCCGGTGGTTCACTGCGAGGCGCGCGTGTCCTTCCTCACTCTAACGTACCTTCTTTATTTCTCTACTATCTAAATGTCCCTCTGGGACGCATTTCTTTTACGTTTTTGGCTCATCAGAAAGACACACGGGACAAAATATTCTCAGTAAAGGTGAACAGTGCGGCGGATCCTTTGAGGCTCTAAACTTCATCATTTCCTAAATTACCTGCAGCTTTCTGCCAGACAAGCCGGGTCGCGTCCTCAACACGCAGGTATGTTCCTCTGGAGTCCCTGACACGCCTCGAGCTGCTCTGCACTCCGTGTGTGTGTGTGTGTGTGTGTGTGTGTGTGTGTGTGTGTGTGTGTGTGTGTGTGTGTGTGTGTGTGTGTGCGCGTGTGTGTGTGCGCGCGCTGCATACTTTGTCGGCCTCCTCGCCGCAGCGCTCCGCTCGGGTTGTGAATTTGCGGACTTCCTCCTGAGACTTGGTCGGGTCGGCCTTGGCGTGCGTTTCCCTGGTAACCGCCGTCCACTCCTCCTTCCTGGCCTGATGGTAGCTCTTCTTAGTGGCGTCCACCTGGACGCACACAAACAAACGCACATCTTCCATTAGTCGTCTTCAGCGTTGTGAAAACACACGTTTCCTATTGACACATTGAGCAACACAAGGAGCCACATACTAATAGTTACCATACATCGCTATAGCTACGTCTTTAACTCGGGACATATTGTGATTTATTCCCATCATGCACTTCTGTGTGACATCAGTGACTTCAACGGTGCGTTTAAGCTCTACTCGGTAGAAATGAGTATCGGTTTAATAAAACAAATATAACAAGTTGTAGGTGAAGACTTCTTCTTCCCGGCGCTCTAGAACCACGTTTGAGCAAAGACTGTTGCCGCCGTGCTCCTGAGCCAACCGGGATCCTCCCCCCCGCGCCGGGCGGCGAGGCTCCGCGGCGCTCACCTCTTTCAGCTTGCGGACCCAGGGCTTCTGCGCCTTGCGGAAGCCGTCGTCCGCGTCCTTGGTCTCCTTGAAGCCGCCCATCATCTGCTTGTGGAAGGCGTCCTTCTGCCAGCTGCGCACCTTCTCGCCGTCCTCGCACGCCAGCCGCTCGCGCAGCTCCAGGTGCAGCTCGCTGAGGCGGTCGGCCGCCTGCATGAAGGCGTGCCAGGCTTTCTCCAGCGTGCCGTACTGAGGCCCTGAGGGGGGGGGGGGAAGGGCTCGTCGTTTGTGTGACGACCGTTTTGGAGGCCAACGTTTGTTCCAACGTCGTGAGGTCCTACTCACCTTTCTCCACCACGCCCCTCCACCTCCTGGCCCAGTCGCTCAGCTGCAGAGCGTAACCCTTCTCGATCTTCGCCCGGTCCTGGAAGCAGCTGACCATGTCGTTGCACAGCCGGTGGCCGTCGTCGATGCGCTTCACCGTCCGCTTGTAGTTCCCCGGCTGCAGAGGAACCAGCGACAGAAGGCAGACTGAGCCGCGGCGCCACAACCACACAAAAGAGCAGCGGGGCAGACGGACTGTGTGCGTGTTCCCTCTGTACCTCCCAGAAGCTGTCAGAGCTCCCCGGGTCGCTGAGGTCTCCGTTGGAAGACATTTTGGGGTCAGCCTTACAGCACAGAATGATGGCGGCTACAGAAGACACTGCAGAGAGGACAGACAGAGGGACAGACAGAGACCGTACGATGTCATTCTCACTGCTGGTTTCAGCTTCACAAACATCCAGCAATCATTTGCCTCACGGCACCTTTTACACGGTTGGGTTCCCCTCACGGGTTCTCACGCAAACTGACCGACAACATGAGAGCAGCAAAAACAACAAATAAATAGAATCAAACGGCCATAAAGTCCTGAAACTAAACAAGTGAACCCGTTTGTCCAGTTTTTAAATGAATGATCTTAAAGGTCTCATAATAAACACAACTGAATAAGCTACACGTCATTAGTTGTGTGTATAACTGTGTGTCTTCCCCCTTTAACAAAAGCGAATGGCAGAAAACAGAAAACAATTCAAATGAAACATACTTTCTCTGAATAAGGTCAGGGGTCAGAGTTTAAACATGGACCCCGGTCCCCTGGAGGACAGTGTCCCTCTGAGCGGCTTGTTTGCCTCGCAGGACACGATGCTGAAGAGGTAAACCAACGGGTCGGAGTGAGGACGCTTCCAGACATCCAAACCACGTAGTCTGTGATCACACCGCAATACCGCGAGCGCCTCAAAGGACCCTTACTGGCGGGAAACGCTATGGCTGCATCATAACTTCCCCCCCCCCCCCCCGGAGCGGTCTGCGCGACAACGAGGCGGCTGGTCGGGGATCCCGGTTCTTCGCTCCTCCTCGCGATGTTCCGCTTCGCTGTCAGCGACCAGCCGGCTCCCAGAACAACAGCAGTGGGCGTCGACGCGCTGAACTAGACGCGGTGTGAAACCGTCGCCTTGGTGAGCTCTGCAGGGAGCAACGCAATACACAGCCGGCCCAAAGGCAACGTGCACGTACAGATGTGACCCAACGGTCACACACACACACACACACACACACACACACACACACACACACACACACACACACACACACGTAAAGAACATAATGTCGTGTCATGACATTATGTTCTGTACTGTACATGTGCTACATGCTAACCCCGCGCGGAGCTCCGTGTCAGAGCAGGTGTCCTCTCCATGTCTCCATGTGTGTGACGAGACGGGTGACATTCTAGAATAGACAAAACGCACAACAACACAACTCTGCAGCTCAGGGCTCTCGTTCTCTCTCCAAACGGTGCAGACTTCACAGCACAGGAGCAGGTAATGCCCTGCGTGTGCGTGTCTGCGTGTCTGCGGTCCGATCTGCCACCAGCATGCTGGAACATGAGTGAGAAAACTGACATCGGGGTGCGTGCGCACTGAGGGGAACCAAAAGGGAATGAGGAGGCGTTCTTGATGTTTAAGTGAGAAAGAGGCGCAGGCGTCCTCACGTGGGTCCATCGGACGGGACAGAGCGTCTCTCTGCTTCAGCATCAAACGCGATGGTTGTTTGCAAGGTTTAAAAAAAAAACAAAATACCTGCATACCGCTAGTGTCACTACCACTTGGCACTGGGTCATTTCTGTAGAAACCTTACAGGCCGCCCTGACCCACCTCCCCTTCTACGCTCCTGTTGGTTTATATATATATATATATGAGTCACGGTGAGACAGAAGGAGGACTCGGATTGTTGGGTTATGTAGAAGTAGGTCAGGAGGAGGCGGAGCCGCAGGAGGCGTGGTGGACAGAGAGGCGGGGCCAGACCTCATAAGCTCCGCTGCAGAAACTCACATTGATTAATCTGATTAATCTAGCGGCTCCTGCGTGTCATGCAGGTGGAGGCCCACAGCAGCATTAGTCCATAAGCTCCTCTGCTGCGTCTGCATTACACCTCCGGCTACAGCGTCATCTCCTTCAACAGCTGGCCGCAGATCAGCCGGAGAAACCGCTGTGTGCCAGAGCTGCTGCCGAGTGTCACTCCCCAAAAGACCGGTCCAATGATGACTGCCACTACAGCCAGCAACGTGACAGCCAGCAGCGGCGTAACAGCCAGCAGCGGCGTTACAGCCAGCAGCGGCGTTACAGCCAGCAGCGGCGTTACAGCCAGCAGCGGCGTTACAGCCAGCAGCGGCGTTACAGCCAGCAGCGGCGTTACAGCCAGCAGCGGCGTTACAGCCAGCAGCGGCGTTACAGCCAGCAGCGGCGTTACAGCCAGCAGCGTTACAGCCAGCAGCGTTACAGCCAGCAGCGTTACAGCCAGCAGCGTTACAGCCAGCAGCGTTACAGCCAGCAGCGTTACAGCCAGCAGCGTTACAGCCAGCAGCGTTACAGCCAGCAGCGGTGTTACAGCCAGCAGCGTTACAGCCAGCAGCGTTACAGCCAGTAACGTAACAGCCAGTAACGTAACAGCCAGCAGCGGCGTTACAGCCAGCAACGTAACAGCCAGCAGCGTTACAGCCAGCAACGTAACAGCCAGCAGCGTTACAGCCAGCAACGGCGTTACAGCCAGCAACGGCGTTACAGCCAGTAACGGCGTTACAGCCAGTAACGTTACAGCCAGCAGCGGCGTTACAGCCAGTAACGTAACAGCCAGCAGCGTTACAGCTAGCAGCGTTACAGCCAGTAACGTAACAGCCAGCAGCGTTACAGCCAGCAACGTAACAGCCAGCAACGTTACAGCCAGCAACGTAACAGCCAGCAACGTAACAGCCAGCAGCGTTACAGCCAGCAGCGTTACAGCCAGCAGCGTAACAGCCAGTAACGTAACAGCCAGTAACGTAACAGCCAGTAACGTAACAGCCAGTAACGTAACAGCCAGCAGCGGCGTTACAGCCAGTAACGTAACAGCCAGTAGCGTTACAACCAGCAGCGGCGTTACAGCCAGTAACGTAACAGCCAGCAGCGTTACAGCTAGCAGCGTTACAGCCAGTAACGTAACAGCCAGTAACGTAACAGCCAGCAGCGTTACAGCCAGCAGCGTAACAGCCAGTAACGTAACAACCAGTAACGTAACAACCAGTAACGTAACAGCCAGCAACATTACAACCAGTAAAGCACATTATGGGCTCTGAGGCTGGAAGTCACACGTTTGTAAATGCAGCTTCTTGGAGGCAATCGTTTATTCCTGGAGGAGCTTAAGCTGCTTTCATTGGCCTTGTTTCTGTGTCACAGGCTACCGCACTGTGTGTGCGTGTGTGTGCGCGTGTGCGCGTGGCTCAGCAGTAACTAAAGCTCCACTAAAATGCCAGTTAGCACCTGGAGGGAAGACTGAGGACACAAGTATTTAAGTCGCAACGAGCAGCTTCACAACCGCTAGAAGACGCACAATAATAATATAACGTTAGAAGTAGATCTGAGAGGTCAAATGTTTGTGTCTTCACAAAGACACAGATGAAAATATTCCAAATTAAGCAGCAGCTGTAGAAAATGTAGTAACAAAAAGGAGTTTGCCTCCGAAATGAGGTTTGCATTTAAAGAGTAAACCTGGAGCAGGTGAAGTACATTACAGTCAGTATGCCTGCAATCAGCAATTAGAGCAAAGCAGTAGTTCCTCTATTTAAAAACAGTAATGTTAAAGTAACACCGACCGATCCCAGCAGCTCATGTGGTGCTTTCCAGGTTCACCATCAGGAGCAGAAATGAACATCTAACAGTCACATTGTGGGGAAGCACTTAAGAGGCCACAGGATCGATTCCCTGTTCACGTCTTAGTTTCTCGTCCACAGCAAAGCGAGGACAGGCTCCTCTGGTTACAGACACGGAGACGCTGTGGACGGGACTGGATGTGTCCTTTTGAATTCAGGGGGAGACGCTTCAAGCCAGAACTCTGGAGCTCAGCTGCTCCTCAGCTGGTACGAGACGGCGATGAGCACAATGAGCAGAGAACCCGAAGCACATCAACACCACTTACCTTGTCACAGACGGAAACAGAGACAGACAGACGTCCAAGCAGAAGACAGGCTTTGTCTCCGCGAGCCTGAGAGACAAAAGAAAGCAGAAGGAGTGGACGGACGGAGAGAGGACGATGCAGAGGTTAGTGAGCCAGCAGAGACCCCCCCCCCCCCCTCATAAAGGCTCTCAGCTGGAGGCAAGGTGGCACATTCTGGGGCCCGCGGTGAAATGCCACACGGGGAGCCACACCGGCCGCATAGCAAAGCCCCCCCTGACCCCCCGTTAGAGGAGGTCAGAGTTCCCACAGACGACTTTACATTAGTTCAGATTATGCTCAAAGATACTTAATGGAAGGTTTTCTGCTTTCTCATGGATTAGGATGGAAGATTTAAATGCTTAAATAAAAGGCAAATACAATAAAGTAATAATTGCTCTTTTGACCTTTTTTGAACACACAACTGCATTAAAAAGGAAACCTTTCATTTCTCTGTGTGATTTTGTTTTATTTATACATTTTGTGATATTTAGTATGTTTCTCTTCCTAAAACGTGTGACTTATGATGACGCAAAATACAACACAGAAATCATAAGGTATAAAAAGCCTTATTGTGAATATTTATTTGTGATTGAGGAGAACTGACTTTGCTTTTAGATATTAGCTCATAACTAAGGGCTGGCTCCGGTCTGCCCTGAACCAGCCCTTAGTTAAGCTGCTAACAGGTCCAGACTGCTGTTGTGCGCAGATGTTAAAGCCCCCCGAAGCAAATATGTGACAATAAGTCAGGCAGAATCAGTGGCTTCCTTTCCTGGGGATACAAAAAGGCCTCATTTGAATTAATTCCATAATCATAATTTAAAAACAACAACAAACACATCTCCTTGGTTTTAATGTCCAGTCATTTACCAGAATAAAGGTTTTTTTTATTGCAACATATTTAACAATATAGCATGTTTTTTGGTAATTCATTCAATTAAAAGTCTTTTTGAAATAACGTGTGTAATGGTCAAATATTTGACAAATGAAAAAGAGTATTTTCTAAATAGATATTTGCAGCTACACGCTGATTTAGAGAGTAATCCGATTAATCCGATATCTTGATTTAACTACATTATCGGGTATTAAGGCGGATCCTTGGCTTTATGCAGGAGTTGAGAGCTGAATGAGGAACATCCTGTTCGCTGCCGTTGGGTTCCACGTTGTTCTCCATCACTGTTCCGCGGAGGGAACCCTCTCCTGAGCTGTAGGAACCGCTGGCTTCTGGCGGAATGGAGCTCGAAGGTTAGAGTCTGGTTTGTTAAATCGCAGTGAGTAAGCTAAAGGAGGTCGTGAGCTATTCGCAAAATATTCAGATTTTTCTGTGAAAAAAGTTAGCGTGTCGTTGTTTTATTAGGAAAATGAAACAATATGATTTTCACCGCAGTGCGATTCCACCGAGGAGATAAGTCAGTGTTTCCATACCGGCCCCCAAGAAGGGATGTTTGTTTTACGTTATCCACAGAGCGCCCCGAGGCCCGGCGTCTAACCGACAACCGCCCAGTTGACCAACGACCGTCCAACCGACGGCTGACCGGGTGACGGCTGACCAGGTAACGGCTGACCGGGTGACAGCTGACCGGGTGACAGCTGACCGGGTGACGGCTGACCAGGTAACGGCTGACCAGGTAACGGCTGACCGGGTGACGGCTGACCGGGTGACAGCTGACCGGGTGACGGCTCCGCGGCAGAGAGGCGAGGACAGAAATCAGAGCAGAAGCACAGAGCCTCGTTCCTGCACAAACAGCTGCAAACAGCTGCAAACAGCTGCTCCTCGCAGCTGCTCCTGTCGAGGACGGCAGCTCGGCACAATCGGCTGCAGAGATTAACCCAGAACCCCTGCTGTTCACATCGGACGCCAGTGTTACGGGAATGAAGTCCAGAACGTTCAACACACAGATACGTTTTGTGATGAAACACCAAAATAACAAGAGGTGGATCAATCATTTATCAAGCAAACGTTTAAAACACGCCAACGATCCTATAAAAACTATTTGAAGAGGTCATCTTTCATCCACAGATCAATCGATAATGAAAAATAATTAATTAGTCCTGTTAAAGGATTCGATTACTTATTCTCTTTATTCTAGTTTCTTTAAGCTTTCTTATTTTTTTTAATAAACCTTTTAGAGCCGGGTGGTATAAATGTTCTTATCAGGGCGTTTGTGATTAAGCACAGCGCGATCAAACATGATCTACAGGCTTAAAAAGTGAAACAAAGCTGCATTCTTGCCTCTTTCTGTAGATGAAGTCTGTGCGTGTGTGTGTGTGTGTGTGTGCGCATGGCGGGAAGTTCACATTCTGCGCTGACATGTTGCATGTTTCCACGAAACACCAGTTGCGCCGCAGGATTCGGGCCCGTCGGGGCCCGTTGGGGCCCGTTGGGGCCCGTTGGGGGGCCCCCCCAACTAAAATACAATAGTTGCGTCCGAAATGTTGTAAAATAGTATCATAGTAAAAATTTGAAGTAAAAGTATTTTAAAACGATTCCAGCAAATTTTACTTTACCCACAACGGGGCATCAATTGAGGTTCGTTGTATCACATGTTTTTGTAACAAGTATCTGCTTCGTGTGAACAATTCAATTAAGTTTCATTTTGTAATGAACATAATGGAGAGAAAGTAGAATACGTACAGTACAAACACAAAGACTTAACGTTGTATAACTTAGTACTGAGTATTTTACCGGCTGCATGAAGTTAATATAAAAGGTTTATTATTTAAAAAGCTTCAGGTAACTTAATAGTTAAATGCCAAATAAGGGTAACGTTCGTAAAGTTAAAAGAAAATAAATACTGTAATGTGACTGACAGTCGGTGGCTAAGCTAAGCTAACCTTAGCTAAGCTAACCTTAGCTTAGCCACCGACTGTCAGTCACGCTCTGACTTTGTGATCCTCAGTGTTACAAACTACGGACGGCAGTACCGACGTGACATTCGCAGTAATACACATAACGTTACATACATATATATATATTACCGCGAATTTAAAAAACAACAACAGTCAGTCAGTCAGACTGACAGGTGAGGTCTTTCTTACCTGTTTCTCCCCCCCGACGTCGGAGGAACCGACCCGCCCGCCGGTGCGTGTGCGCGTGTGTCCGCCTCTCCCGACCGGTGTCCTCGCTGCGAAACCCAGCGCCCCCTCGTCCCTAAAACCGCCACGAACTGCGACACGGAGCGAGTTCCCTCCGCGGTCCCCGGTTGGTGGAAGGTCCGCCGGCTCCCTGCGTCGCCTCGGCCGTCTGTTAGCGCGCAGTCACCGGGGAAGCGTCTGGAAGCTCCGCCGCCGCCTCCGTGTAATCAACACAATCTCCATTCATCCCATTACGCCGCCCGACCGTCACTGGCTGATGCGCGGCGCCGCGTTCACGGACCATCGGAGGAACGGACCCCGCCGATGTGGAGCCAAATCCAGGTCAAAGGTTTTGTTCATTTGAAAAACAAATATTCACCCAATCATAAAATGAACAATGCATTTAAACGATGTTATAGTTTTCCTTTAATCACAAACACCTACTTTTTATGATTAATTATTGATTCCAATGAATCTTTTATCTATAATTAGCTTGTAAACGTTGTACCATATTCTCGTTTTTAGTTAATATTGAGGAAGAAATCAATTAATCTGAAAGTAAGATAAACAGGCCTGTAAATAAAAGAAAGGAGATGAAAAATACATATAAATACTTATATTCCATAAAACAAAGTATTGTTAAAATGTAAGTAACTGTTGTATATATTTACTAGCTAATTTATTCATTGTAAGGAAAAATAACAACGGACTAAGATAATTTATCTCCCATTACCTTCAAATAAAGAATACCAGTTCTTAAATAGGTAATGTAAAAGCACATTTATTTTGCGTGTGTAATTTATTTGTAAAAAACAAAACAAAGTCCTAATCTTCCTTTACCTCCAAACTACAGGAAATTAATATTTATTATGCCTACGCGCGACAGAAACTTATATGGTTAAATTCTTTAATCTTCCTTTAATTCCGAATAAAGAAATTATAATTATTAATATTATTATCTCTTTAATTTCCATTTTAGAATCTAAATATATATACATATATACAATTAACATAAGATCAACTTGGATGGTTGAATTCTCGAGGTGTCCCTGAAGGCATCATTAACCCAGCCCCTGACCCACTCTTGGAACTGGGTTAACACGCACCCGCACACACACACACACACACACACACACACACACACACACACACACACACACACACACACACACACACGGTCTGTTTGGCAGGTCGTGGTCTTGTGAAAACGTAGAAAAATCAGTCCAATAATTAAATTCGAAACAAATATGTTTTGCATTCCGACACATTTCATCATGTTTGATTTACCAAACAATTGCAGCACGAGCTTCCTTCACAAACGGCGCCCCCTCCGGACACCAGCGTCCTCACAACAACACACATTGTGTCCGGAGCAAAGCAGCTTATCTGAAATGACATTTTTCATTTAAAAAAGCCTCTTTGTATTCACTGAAAATCTCCCATAGAGCAGTTCAGGCTCTTCGGTCTCTCCTGAGTAATACGACTATTACAGTTTCAGTCAAACACTAATCGACAAGATAATATAAAGTACCACAAATGCATCGTGTAAAAACAAAATATATATAATATACAGATATGTATATATGTACATGTATTATTATTGCCTACGGTCTTCTCATACTGCATATTTACACTATGAGCAAACGACAGCCTGACGTGTGGTCTGACTCGTTGAGATGTTTGTGGAGGTTCCATCTCTGTCTGAGCTTCCTGTGTCGCTGTCACACCGTGACGTAGTAGAAGAGCAACGGGGAAATTCTTAAATAAGATAAATAGTGCCGCTGATGGCTACTACTCGTCCTGAAAGCGGGACGTGAGAAATGTGGACACTTGCTTGAAAACCTACCTCAACATTCTGAAACCTTTCATTGTCGTGTGATGAAAGGGACACATTAAAACGTGTCACGTGTGCCGGTTAACGAGAACATCCACCCTGCACCACTACAGTCTGACTGCACCACTTACACACCTCATAGTGGCCCCATTTGGTCCTGAGCCGGATCAGGACTCTGAGGACGGAAGACGGAGACACAGAGATGGCAAAGATGAGGAGAAAGACGATGGAAACGGAGACTGAGAGTGGAGTTTTCCACAGGATCTTCAGGAGGTGGACTCCCTTTGTCTTCCTGAGGTTTTTTTCTCCTGGTACTCAGGTTTTTCAAGAAAAATCTTTAGGCTGGTGTTAGACAGTGGTGGTTAGCGCTGCAGAACTACCCCCATCAGGCCGTCTTCTTCTTCTGTGAGGTTTTGGCTCTTGGTGCTGTCGGAGTATCAGGGTTGTACGGTTTATGCTGCAGGGGCCCAGATGCCTTCACACGGGGACTTTCCTCTGTACGTCCCACATCATTATATTACATTACAGGTCATTTAGCTCACATTGCATTTGTAACATATACATACATTTAACATACACATACCCACCCATCCATCGTCAAACCGCTTCTCCTAAAACCAAACTCAGGTTTTCACCTGTTTGTTAATATCTGTGTTTTATCCGCAGTGACGACGTCGTCCACACGGCGGCGCTCCAGCATCGTAATTTCCTCTTCGTCACGCCCTGTGAGCAGTTTATTGAGCTCAAGGCATAAAGGAACTTTTAGGGTTTGATTTCACCACCAACATTCGGAATGAATAATAACACTGAAGTCACAATCCTTCAGCTGCACACATTTAGTCCTACTTCAAAGACTACTCTCAGTGGAGTACTTCCAGTGTGGTATTAGTACTTCTCAGTGTGGTATTAGTACATGAAGGCCTACACTTTTGGTGAAAGGTTTTTTTTTCCCCAAAGGACATTGTTTTACTAAAAAAGTACCAGCAACACACATTGAAAAACACTCAGATGTATTCTCACACACACACACACACACACACACACACACACACACACACACACACACACACACACACACACACACACACACACACACACACACACACACACACTCTCACACACACCATAATCATAACATCACTTCAGCACTGATGAAAAGCAGCTTTCAGCTTCCACTGGTTTATTAACACAGACGTGTTTCTTTGTGTTTGTTGTGTTGTTTACAGGAAGTTGTTGTTCTCGTCGTGGTGCTGCAGAACGCGTGACACAAAGAACTCGCCACACGTCTGATGACACGCGTCGATCAGAGATGTTTCGTGACATCACCTCCGATGTTATGAAGAACGACGGCTCCACATTTACACATTTTAAATCAAAACAAACCTTTTTTCATTAAATTGTCACTTTGATCCTGATCCTGAATTCTGGATTTCCTCCAATGAGTCCCACTGCGTCCCGAGGCTGATCCTGGTGTACATACTATACAAAGGTATGTGTAGTATTTGTGATATTAGCAGGACGGAAAACAAAAGACACATATTGATGAATATGATTATTTATCGATCCTGCTGACGGATCAATAACTTACAACAACATAAGAGGACAACAAACAGTCGTGTAGTGTAAACAGTGTAAATCGACGCTCCATATGTTTGCTAACTATTCGTTATTGTTTGGGGTTTCGGACCGTTGCCGTGACGACAGACTTATTTATTTTGAATGTGTCTCTGACTCACGTTATCCGCTGTGTTCTTCTTCCTGTATGAAGATCAATAACGTGATTTAAAGGTTTCTCTTTTCGACGTCTGTATAAAAAACACTTTTACCCCTCGAGTACAAAACAAGGCACTGCCATTAGTTCTTCTAAATACGACCCATGCAGATTCAAAGTATAAATTACACTTTATTTCAATCCCCTCCTCCGCTTTCTTCTTTTTCACAATTTTTTGGTCATTTTTGAGTTTTTTTATTATTAAACATACAATATTCTTTTGTCAAATATATACGTAAGCCTGCAGTCAATACAGGACATCGGCTCTTTGAGTAAAACGAGAAGCGTTACAGCTGAATTTACAAAACAATAAAAAGAAAAGAGAAAGTCTTGGCGTCCCACGTCCGTCCCACGTCGACGAGGACCGCAGAAATAAAGACACTTTAAAGTACATGACATCATGGCGTCCTCTACGTGTTAATACTGCAGCGGGAGTTAGACGCCTTCCGGCAGAACAACAGACTAAACAACGAAGCGTTTGGTTTGAAGAGAACTCTACACACACGTTAGTAACTTTGCATCAGCGCCGTTGTGGCTCCAGCGTGACGTCACAGCGAAATAAAATACTGCGACGATTGTCCCTTCGATCACATCGCCGAAGGCAGCGAATCCCACCAAAGGAGTGGACAGTGAACGCACCCGAAGCCTGGCGGATCTCCATGGAAACGCCCGGATGAGTCTCACTGTTCTTCATCACTGTACTCATCATCGTCACCACGTGTGGATCCTTCCGCCGCTGGAAATAGTCCCCGGCCGGAGCTGAACGACTTCCTCCAGTTTGTTTGAGTAAAAAGAAAAAACCTCAGTGAGCAGCTGCTTTCTTCAGAATATGAAACTATATATTGGGTTAATAAATCAACAACGCGCGGCCTCTTTATACGTGAGGTTTTTAACTAAACACTTCTGCGCCGCTTCGCCTCAACGAGGCGCTGATATCGGATACAAAACCAGATTATAGCTCAACAACAACAAACGAAAGAAGAAGTGGACGATGTTAATATTTGAGATGTACGTATGGTCACCAGCCATAGCGTGTTAATACAAACGGTACTTTAAATAAGAATACACCGAAATGAGGAACAAGCATCACCTACACAGGGGAAAAAACTGAAAACAGAATAAATAATTGGATCTACTTTAAGTCCGGGTTCATGATCCACACGGGAGCTTTGTGGGCGGGGCGTAACTCTTTAAAGTCTCTAGTGGGCGGGGCGCAACCCATTAAAGCATCTAGTGGGCGGGGTGTAACTCCTTGAAGCCTCTAGTGGGCGGGGCGTAACTATTTAATTCCTCTAGTGGGGGGGGCGCAGCGCTTTAACTCCTCTAGTGGGCGGGGCGTAACTCTTTAACTCCTAGTGGGCGGGGCGTAACTCCTTAAAACCTCTAGTGGGCGGGGCTGCAGACTGAAGCCAACTGAATTCACCTTTTCCCAAACAAAGAACGACGGCGGCCTTCAGGTAACTTCGCAGTCATCACAGTCTCTCTGGAGACGGTGTTTTCTTTGTTTGTTCTGGGCTCCGCCCCCCTGTTGTTTTTACAAACACACGTCAAGGCTCAGTATTTAAAGTTGAATGTAGTGTTTGCATTTTTCTGAAACTTGTAGGTCGGCAGTAGTTTCCATTACTTGAGAAGGTGAACCATCGCAACAAACATCGTGCCGACGTTCACTCGTAGGTCTGCAGATCTTTACAGAAACCACCGCTTCATTTAAATAACAAAAATGAACCTGAAAGGTTGTAAAAGTATAAATATTAGACTTTTAGAGCATCGGGATCCAACATGGCCGCCCGCCGCTTGTGTCCCGCACTGTATCACGTGAGGGACACAAGAGGACGTTCACTACGGAATTGCAGCAATCTAATGAAAGAAACTAGACAATAATAATAATCATCAATCAATCAGGACTCTCGGCGCTAAGGGGGGGGGGGGGGGTCCTAACCAGCTTATTCCCTTATATTTTTTCTTGATAAAGTCACAATAAAGTGAGGATAAATATTAAGGCAAAGAGTAACCGTGAGGTTAAGAATAAAAGAAAGAAAGAGTAAATCCCACTTGAGCCGCTGTGATATCGACCTGCAGTGAGCGCGTTCGGCCAGCAGGGGCGACGGGCGCCACCGAGGCGTCTCTGGGGAAACCAAAGAGACCCTTCATGGACTGACGGGGCGACGCGACGCTTCTCACATCTGACGAGCGGCTTGTGAGAGACGCAGCTCCTCCAGAAGAAGAAGAAGAAGACTGAACCCTGCGTCCAACGCGTGGACATTAATCTCCCACACGCGTGTAAAAAAAAACACACAAACACACTTTGAGCGCACGGTGCCGTCAAAGAGTTCATAGTCCATCAACAATCCGTGACGGACCGGAGACCAACTCGCGTCCTCCTACACTCGACCACATGACATCATCATCCTCAATCACCTTCGTCCAATCGGAGGTCCCGCCCCCAACGTCTTTCTGTTTAAAACATCCGCTTCCCTTTCCAGTGTCGCCTCAGCGCCTTTCTTTCTTCTGCCACTTCCTGTGTCCTTCTTAACCTCTTCCTCTCAGCCCTCCTCACACATCTGCTCCTCCTCCTCCTCCTCCTCCACATCCTCCTCCACATCCTCCTCGTCTCTCCAAGCCAACGTCTTTCTCTGCTGGCTGTGAAAATAAAGGATGAGCACGTTTGTTGTAAACTAGCACGGCGGCTACTCGCGGGACGTAAAGCTGGTGGGCGGCCAAATATGACACGACTCATAACCTGAAATTCGTTTCTGTACCCTTTTGAAAGTAGCATCATTATGTAAACAATAAATACACACAACACAAATACAGGACTTCTGTTTCTTTTTGGATCCTTGGTGAGAGGATCCTGACCGGGAGCTCGTTCCTCTCGGACAAACGTCCTTCTGGCTCGTTTTGGGGTCTGAGGTACAGTAACGGGCCTGAAGGACCCCGCGACCTGTGGTCCATGTGCGGGGGGGTTCGGGGGGGTAGGGGGGTTGATGATGGTGTAGGGGGCACCCTGATCCATGGCCTGGCGACTCCTTTCTGCTGGCCCGTTGGCACACGGCAGCAGGAGGTGTGTTTACGTCGGTCGTATCTCTCTCTGGTTGAGGGGGGGGGGGGGGGGGTGAGGGGGATGAGGGTGGCGTGGGGGGGTATCAGAAGGGCCGGTGGAGAGAGAGAACCTCCTGAACCAGCGCCGCCTCACTCACGTCCTCCACTCATATGGTTGATGTTCGGTCGGCGCCGTCTGAAGAGGAGCAGCAGAGGGGAGGAGGCGTTAGTGCTCATTGAGAGGTCCAGAGACCTGTCAATCAGTGTGTAGTCCCGCCCTAAAGCATCCCCTGCTTTATAGTCTGTTTGACTCTAAATGGACCATCATTCACTAAATGAACATCATGCTGTAATGAAGAAGACTTTAAACTAGAGACTCATGTTTACAATGTTTACTGAGGGAATAAATCCAGAGAGACGTGGAGTCATTTTTTGTACCCATGATGCCCGGCGTTTCTACACAGTGAGGCCTTTGTGTGTTGATTAAACATCTATTGGATCGGTACCCGGACGGCGAACCGCTAACAAACGGAGGTTCACTACATTGCAACGCGTTCAGGCTCTGCTCAGTGAAAATGAGAACGTTATCGTGATGTGTTCATATGTAATCTGTAAAATGGAGTTTTAGTGATAAAATCCAAATGTTTTCACATAAATATAAAATAGATATTAGAGATGAAATATGAGCTTTACACAAGTTAAAATAATTGATTAAAACTACTAGAGCAGCTTTGTGTGTTTTTTGAAAAAAATAACATTTACAATCTTAACAGAATTCAAATTTGGGCCGCTAAAATACATAAATAAAATGTCTAGCACCTTTTAAACCAATGAAAATGGATCTTTTAATAAGTTGATGGATTATGATTATATTTGCTTGTAATACAGTGATATCAATTTGTCCGACGGAGTCAGGACCGTAAGCTCTGTATGAAAAGAGAGGCGGGGCCGTGGATAAATGGGCGTTGCCACACGTGAAGGGGGCGGGGCGTGAGTGAAAGGCCTGAGGCCCCGAGGTTCTGACGGGTGGGGCAGCGCGAGGTCGAAGCCCCACGCTGTCCCGGCGAGAGGAAACACACAAAACATCTGTAACAACACAGGAAGACAGCGCTGTGAGGTCGGGGGGGGGGGCAGACGGCTACGGTCAACTCCGAATATTCCAAAACGTGGAGGTTTGAGTCCAGAGACGAGAAGAAGAGACTCTAAGCCGAGAAAGTTCCTTCGGTTAAAGGCACCGCTTCGTTCTGCACACACACACACACACACACACACACACACACACAAAGCAGCACTTGTACACTGTTAAGCGCCGAGCACTGAGGCCTACTGTCTTCACCTCAGTCCGGTTTTGAGAGGGTGGGGGCTCGGCGGTGGAGGTGGACCACTGCACATGTCCTCACATACATTGACTCACTCGACTACGCCGTGTTCAAGTCTTCAATCAAATACTCTGAGATATTAAATCAGATGTCTGACATTAACAAGTCTTAAAGGTATAATATGTATATTATATGAATAGACCTAGTGGCAACATGTAATGAAGCTGCATCCTCTGCAGTGACCAGCAGGGGGCGACTCCTCTGCTCCCATAGACGTCTATGAGGAAATGACTCTACTTCTCTGCAGTGACCAGCAGGGGGCGACTCCTCTGCTCCCATAGACGTCTATGAGGAAATGACTCTACTTCTCTGTAGTGACCAGCAGGGGGCGACTCCTCTGCTCCCATAGACGTCTATGAGGAAATGACTCTACTTCTCTGCAGTGACCAGCAGGGGGCGACTCCTCTGCTCCCATAGACGTCTATGAGGAAATGACTCTACTTCTCTGTAGTGACCAGCAGGGGGCGACTCCTCTGCTCCCATAGACGTCTATGAGGAAATGACTCTACTTCTCTTTTGATTTATTCCCTCAGTAAACATTGTAAACATGAGTTTATGGTCTCAGTCTATAGTTTCAAGTCTTCTTCAACACAGCATGATGTTTATTTAGTGAATTATGGTCCATGTTGAGTCAAACTGACCATAACGCAGGGGACGCTTTAGGGCGGGGCTACAAAGCATTGCTGTAATAATGTGGGGCCACACAACAGCTGAGATGATTCATCATAAAACGCTACCCTGTGACCAGCACGACGTGCGAATGACGACGCATGTTATCTGATGGGAGTTTACCTCCCAAGGCGTGCTCCGTCATACTCAGACACAGAGACTCCAGGCGGTTGTTGATGTCCGGCTCCGTCACCGGCAGCTGGAGATCTGCACGGGAAGGAAAGCAAAGACGACGATGATGATGATGATCACGTGATTTAATTCAACTGTTCAACCACAATTTCACGGCACAGTATTTCCTCATGTGTGTTTAGTGACTTCACACGTTCTTAGGAAGAGACACAAACACACACAAAAAGGCTCTTTCAACAAAAGGTGAGAATAAAGTGTTGAAATCAGAGGACCAAGCTACTACTGAACAGACTGAAGCTACTGTGAGACGTCTTATTCAGCTTCTTTTTGGTGGAACGGTGTCAATATCCAGGGCTTTTATTGTGAAAGGAAGGGAGTAATAAAGTCTGTCTGATGAACATAACAGTCACTTGGTTGAACGGTGAAGGTTTAGGACACTTGTTCAAAGGTTTGGGCCTTTGTGGATCAACTCCGCGGTCAATTTGCGGAAAACCCAAAAGCCTTTAGTCCCGCCCCTGCTCCACAGTGATTGGATGGCTGGGTGAAATGTGAGAGTGACGCCATGTCAAGCTTTTCTTCGCAACATGAACCTGTCCCTCTGTCCCTTTAAGTCCCCTGAGGCGTTTTTTTTATTTTTTATTTGGGACCCAGTGGAGCTTAGCAACCCCTCTCAAACATTCAGCTCCTCAACGCGGCCCGTGAAAATCCTGTTGGCCAGAGGGAAAAGCTGAGTTAGGCCCAGTAGTATTTATAGGCTCCAAATACCCCCCTGTGGGCCGGGTCCTCACAGCACAAAGAGCCTCCTTGTGAGACTCCTGTGACTCCGTCCTCTCTCCTGCTTTTTAAAAAATATGTTTTTGCTCAACAGAACATTTCTGGTGTGTGTGGGGGACGAGATTGGAGGAAGTCCAATCTTGTTCCATTACTGTCCGTAGTTCCTGTGGGACCAGGTTCAGTCAGCAGAGGCTACTGCAGGTCACTCCGATGGTCACCATGACCCGAGTGTGTGTGAGTGGACGGGATCACAAACAACACTGCTTTAGCGTGGTGGAGTTCTTTGATAGTCTAACGTCATAGTTGTTAAAACCACTATTCCAATGTGAAAATTTATATTTATATTTATTTATATTCGAATGTAAAAAAAAAAAAAAAGAAAAACGTCGGCGCGACGGTCTGCTTAGCGGGTCGGCGCACCTGACTGTACTGACTGTATTGCATGAATAAAATAGACTAGAGGCTACAACAGCTTCATGCACTGGTTTGATTATTTGCCGTTTCATGCCAATGAAACGTTCCGTGTTTACAGCTCAGCTCGCTTCAATGTCGGTACTGTAGAACTTTCATCATAGAGTGGATATTTATGGTATTAAACTGTTACATTAAATTGTAAATGTCTTATTTTAATTCTTCTAAATTGAAGCACTTTATTTGAACATGCAGAAATGTTAATATTTTCATATATATATATATATTTTAAATGCAGCCCTACTTTTATTTAGTTAATTGAGAGAACATTATTTATTTATTTGTAGTCACACATATTTGTTCAATTCTTTGTTACGTGACAATAATATTGTAAAAAGAGTTTTGATTTTTTAGTCATGTATTGATTAAATGCAAATGTTGATACAACTCTATTGCTCTATTTAATCACACTAAGTAGTCACATTATGATCTTTCTGACCTTTGCTTCTAGAAATGTTCTCTAAATGGACCTCTTCACATTTTAGCTGAATATCACTGTTTTATATTCTAACGTCATGTGACCGTGGTGGAGTTCCTTTATAGTCTATCAATAAGTCATGTGACTGTGGTGGAGTTCCTTTATAGTCTATCAATAAGTCATGTGACTGTGGTGGAGTTCCTTTATAGTCTATCGATAAGTCATGTGACCGTGGTGGAGTTCCTTTATAGTCTATCGATAAGTCATGTGAGGCAAAGTCATCCATTAGCTTTTTAAAACTAAAATAGTGTTGATGCAAATACAGCAAGACAAATAACCACCAAAAGCCATTCCGCACCATGACACTGGCACCAGATTGGATTCATTCATCAAGAATAAATTCTTCAGGCTTAAATAAACGTCCTTTAAGAATAAAAGATGCAACTTCTTACCGGCGTGATGGAACATGACCATGGTTTGTGGCGTGGTGTGGACCGGCAGGGAGCGGGTCCTCTGCACCGAGCTGTGCGTCCGGCTCGGCATGCTGTTGCTTCCTCCGGGGTTAGCGAACCAGAGGCCCTGGGGAGGAGGGGGGGGGGGGAACCAAGCATTAAAGGCGCTCCGTGGGACGGCGTGACGTAGTTATGGTTTTTAAACAAAAACAATGACAGTCATCGTCACCGGGTGGAAAATAGGTTTTGAGATATGAGAACAATACGCATATGAAAATGCCTCTAATTGCCATCGATAGGTGTGAAGCCTTTCTACTTCATGCAAGCAGTCGTTATATTTAGAATTGGATAGAAGAACACAAATAAACAGCTGCTAAATAAAAACGTCTTCACGTTTTCTTACATCGGAACTTTAACCGATCAAAGAGGAATATTATGAAGCCCCCCCCCCATGTCTGAACCACATCTAATGAGAACCTCAGTCTCAAAAGTCATGAATTCCTCACTGTAACCTGCCCATTACCTCATGCCCCCCCCCCCCCCCCTCCACGGGCAGGGGGGGAAACAGGAAATGCCTGTGAACTGCTCTCACTGCCTCTCTCTCTCCTACACATCACATAAACTCTCTCTGTTGCTCACTGCCCCTCCTCCTCCTCCACCACAGCTACCTCTCCCAAACTATGACTCACATACCCCCCCCACACGTCCACAGAGCAGTCCCTCACAAGAAGGTCCAGCGTGAGGAGGAACTGAGGTATTTCCTCCCATTGTAAGGATAGAGAGAGGGAGGGAGAGAGAGACATAGAGAGAGGGAGGGAGAGAGAGACATAGAGAGAGGGAGGGAGAGAGAGACATAGAGAGAGGGAGGATTGGCTGGGTCCTCGTGCTCCTCCTGTTCCAGTGTTCTGCTCTGACGTAGATCTTCAGGTATGTGTAGAGACGAGTTCCATCCACCGCTTCTCACTTGACCAGATTTATTTATGTCGGGCGGGTTGTGGTCATGGATAACGGCATTAATGTCTGAATACCAGAAGAAGGAATTCTGCTGACCAGGTTAGTGTTGTCATTGTGGAATGCAGTATGACTCATTTCAAAATGCTCCTCTGTGATGACGTCATTGCTTAAGTATTTCTTTATTGCCAAATATTCATAAAAGGCCTTTTAGGAACTAATCTGAACCATCAGACTCCAGCGATAATAGATTAAGTAACACAAGATTTCTGCTTTTCTTTCTTGGGGTTTAGAATCTTAAACCGTTTACACAGAAACACACTAAAGTACATAATGCAGATTATTGGAATATTTGAATAATCCTCATCTGTGGCCCTAAAAAGGTTCCAGAAGAAAACAGACTTGCAATACTCTCAGAGATGTACATGTATATGAGGTCGGCCTCACTCACCTGTCTCCCCTGCTTGGGGCCCGTGGGGATGCTGCTGGAGCTGCGAGGCGTCGGCCCCAGCAGCCCCCCGCTGCCCAGCAGGGGGCGGGCGCCGGGCAGACTCCTGGAGGGCATCTGGAACTGACGAAGGCTCCTCCGGGCCGACACGCCGCCCCCGACACAGCCAGCGGTGGGGAGGGAGTTGGACTGGCCGAACCGGCTGCAGAAACATGAAGGAAGCTTAATGTGGGTGGAGGTTTGATGAAGGTGGTGTTTACAATCTCATCCGTCGCACATGAACTGAAGGAAATGTGTCCGACTGAACCCGACATCATCTGACGACGGACCTCGTGGTCCTGGTTTTGGTAAAGCCCAGACGGGCACAACGCCTGCACGCTCACCTCCTCTGCGATCGGTACCCCGCTAAGTCGAGGATGGTTTTCCTTGGAATGGACCGGAACAGCCTCTGGACCTGTTGTTTCCATGACAACAGCCTCTTCTTCTGCGCCTCGGTGAAGGACTGATGGGAGGAGGGGGAGGGGGACGATTATTTGGAACGTGTCTGAAGCATGATGCCTTTATAACTATAAACATGAGAGGGCTGGAGGACATCGTCCCTCTTTAAACCATCAAGGTTCGTCTCCACAGTCATTTCACTAAACTCAAACCATCTAGTTGATGAATTCTCTCAACACAGAAACACCTTGTCGAGCCGTGTGGGTCAAACTCAATTTCTCCATGTGACATAAAAAGAGCGTTCCGGGGGGCGGGGCTACCTCGTGGACAAGGCACTTGTCGATGAGCTGCAGGTAGGAGCTGATGTTGTCCTCGTCTGACCTGGACACCAGCAGCTGGGTACAAACTGAGGACGGAGACGTGGACGTTAGAAGCAATCACAAACCTCTCCGGGTGACCCGGCACACCCTCGACCCGAGCGGCCCACCTTTGCCCATGACGCGAGTGAACTGGCCGGGTAGATCCCCTTCGGCGATGATGCTGCCGCCCGACTCCGCCTCCCCTCCGCCCACCCCGGTCAGGTGGGCGCCGGGTGCCGCGCTTTTGCCCTCGTGGCCCAGCAGGGAGCGCTGCAGGGAGGCCCCCTCGCCGCCGCCGAAGGCCTTGATGGGCGTCGCGATCATCTGGTGGAGCTCCTGCAGCGGAGTGCGCAGGTTACTGCCCTCCAACACGTCCTGGTGGGGGCGGAGTTAGGTGTTTACACTGCTTACGCCGAACAGTCGCCCACCTGGTGTGAGCTCTTCTAGACACCACCCTTCTAAGAGGTGGAGTCCACCACAGACGGAATAAATAATGGAAGAGCGGGAGGAGCAGAAGTGGCAGGTAGGCCCCCGGAGCTCCGCGAGGTGCACTGACCTTTTCCAAGCTGCGCAGCAGGTTCTGCCGCTCTTTGAGCTTCAGGATGCTGATGACAATCTTGTGTCGCGCTCCTTTGGTGACCTTCTGTTGGAAGAAGAGAGTTTTGAGTCAAACACCCGATGTTTGCTGTCAACACTTTGACCGGCGATCTCCGGGCCGATCAGAGGGCGCCGACGAGATGATGCAATGGCGGGAGGGAAGGAGGAGAAGAAGTTAATCGGCACCTCCGCCGAGCGGCTCTTCATTCGCACCGCAGCAGGTCGTATTCTGCCCTCAAACACTAGGGAAGCGCAGATGTCCGATGTGATCTCTCAGTTTCATGTCTCTCTACGGCTCGGGAAATTAAAAGGTTCCTTCTCCCGAAGCATGAAGTTTTTTCAACCAGCCGAAAGAAACCTGCGTAGCTCGAAGTTGTTTTACGGAAGAAGAACGTTCCTCACGACCTCGTAGACGGGACAGTAAAACAAAAAGTGTCTCATTCTCTGTTTCAAAAAGCCTTTAATATTGTGGCTAAATCATTTCACAGCGCCAAGATCCGCTGCTCTGACAAAGAACGACACGAAATTAAATACTACGAGATGATCCAGCCTGCTTCCTACTGAGCACTTTTAACATACAATGCTGTTGAAACAGTTATTTAAATACTCTTATGTGGGAAATGAAGGTCTGAGGGACACACGGCGGCGTTACGTGCTCTCTGCGGCCGGTAGAAAGAGAGCGAGCAGCGCCTTGCAGGAAGCCGCATCTTTTCTCTCAACGTAAACTCCTCAGACGTCTACGGGAGCAGCTTCGGTCCAACACGGTGACTACGGACAAAGTGACGCCGTGAAGACGTGTGTGTCGTTGCGTAGATAGTATATATATAAATACGCGCCTCCAGCTGTTCTTCGGTCAGCGACATCATCTCGTCGTAGGTCATGGTGGAGAAGAGAGCGGCGTACTTATGGAGACGGAGACTCTTCAGCCAGGCAGGAACATCTGCAGGGGAGACAAAGGGGTCACATGTTACTCATTCAGTGGCTGGCTAGTTAGCTAGCGTGCTAGCTCCACCACGGCTTCATGCTCAGACTGATAACTAAAGCTACGGGTTGGTTACTTTTTAATATATTTGTGAGCGTGACTCCATGTGTTTGCAGCAAGGATCACACCTGCGTGGAGACGTGGAGCTTCCTCCACCTATGACACGCGACCAGGGGGGGCGGTCTTCTACAACTGACTAACCGTGTCAGCGCGTGACAAGTGGTGACGAGTGTACATCAGTTCACCGGCGTCGGCGTCCTCTGCTTGTCCCGACAAACGGCTCGGACCGGATCGCCGACATGCCGACGGCCCCACGGGGCCCCACGGGGCCCCACGGGGGGTCTGCTGTGAGAGGACGACTACGTTCTGTGCAAATGTTTCTTTCTAATGGCGCAGCTTGGAGCCTCTGCTTGTACTGCACATTTAGAGCGTACCTTCAACTGGTACCAAGGGTTCTATGGGAGCAGGGCCCAGAAGCCCACGAGAGGCCCACAGAGAGAAAGATCCATTCAGCAGAACAGAACCACGGTTATGATTCAAATATTACACCAAATGGTCGTGCATGTAAACAGCATAACCTGCACGTACTGTCGGGGTTATGCGTCTGCACACGCTCCGCTAAAGCCGC
Organism: Gasterosteus aculeatus; assembly: GCF_964276395.1. Taxonomy (NCBI): domain Eukaryota; kingdom Metazoa; phylum Chordata; class Actinopteri; order Perciformes; family Gasterosteidae; genus Gasterosteus; species Gasterosteus aculeatus. Next base: position 23,477,192 of record NC_135700.1, on the reverse strand, counting down.
TGCCCCCCCACTACGCTGCAGCGGCTCCTATGCGCTCTACAGGCGCGTTCCTGGTTTCAAAACTCCGCCAATCACTCCTAATAGCTCGTCGAAGCATCCCAGCATCAGCTGTCTATTACTGGATCTTACAGACACAAACCACACTGATGGCATGAAGTTAAAGTTAAAACACTCAACGAAGCCCCGTTATTAATGGACATGGCTGAAATCCGGTCATCATAGTCGACAAGCCCAAGTTGTATTGGGGCGCTCGCTCCTTTTGCTTGACGTGCGCTGCCGAGCTTTAATATAGAATCGATTGCTCTTCCTTGGGTTCCCGGATGTTGCGGTTGAATTTTTGCGGTTGAATTTTTTTGCGGTTGAGTTTTTTAACGTTGAAAAACATTCAGATACATGATTTTAATGCATAAATATTCAACTGCAAAAAATTCAATCACCTTTCTCTTTCAAAATTCGATGACACAGATTTACTTCCACATGTGCGTGTCAGTGTGTCTGTGTGCGTGTGCGCGTGTCTGTGTGTCTGCGTGTGTGTGTCTGTGTGTGTCGGTGCGTGTCAGCGCGCGTGTGTGTGTGTGTGTGTGCGTCCGTGTGTGTCTGTCAGTGTTTGAGTGTGTGTGTGTGTGTGTGTGCGTCCGTGTGTGTCTGTGTTGTAGTGTGTGTGTGTGTGTTCCCACTCACCCCTCATGCCGCTGCCGTCGTCGTGGAAGGAGCTGCGATGGAGGCCCGAGCCGCCTCCCAAGCCGGCCTCCTCCAGGTGCTCGCTGCCGCCGCTGCCCGAAGAGGCGATGCTGCTCTGGGGCGAGAGGGGCGCGTGGTCCGGGGCCGGACCCCTGGCGGCCCGCAGGTCCTCCTGGGACAGCCAGACGGGGCCCAGCGGCTGGTTGCTAGGGCCGCTCATGGGAGGCGTGAGCGACACGGAGCGCTTCAGGGGACTGTGCTGCTGGCTGCCGCCTCCACTCGGCGGGGCTGGAAGACGTGGGAGGGGGGGGGGGGGGGGGGCGGAGGGGGCGGGGCTTTAATAGCAGTCACGTGACGGTATGTTTATCAGGCTACGACGGATAGGCTGATGGTAACGGGAGCGCCATGAAGAGGAGGTTACACAAAGTTGTATCGGTGCACACATACAAACATTAAGGTAAACCAGACAGACTGTAGGCGGGGGGGGGGCTTTAGGGCGGGGCTTTAGGGCGGGGCTTCAGTCAACTTCAGATCAGCCCTCCTGTGTCACTACTAGTTATAAAACCTGTTAATCTATAAACAATTGATTCAGGATGGAAGCCCAGTTGGGTCCTTTCAGGAAAAGGGAGATAAACACGATGAGCAGAGCCAGAGAAGCTTTTAGTGTCGCCACTAAGACGGGGTGAGCTGCCACCAGCCGCCTCCTCCTCCTCCTCCTCCTCCTCCTATATGCGGCCCTCTTACTGCTGCCTCTATCTATAGGACTTCATGGGCCCCGTTTAAAATAGGTGCCCAGCTAACCTTACAAGTTCCAGTCCCTAAATATTAGCCATTCTCCCTAAATACAATCTCCCACAAAGGCTGCCTTACAAGGGGAAGGGTGGGGGGGTACGGGCAGCCCGCCTGCAGCTCAGGGTGGTGAGGCAGGTGGGTGGAGGTGAGGGAGGAGGAGGTCCACAGATGACCACAGTGTGAAGGGATGAGTGGTGGGGGGGTTCTGGTTTATCAGTTCTGAGGTGTGTGTGAGGGTCTTTCTTTAAATATGTCTTTATTTATAAACCATCAGCTGTTTCTTTCATCTCCAAGAAAGAAATAAAACGCTTGCATTTTTCCTGCTCCGACCAAAGAAACGTTCAATTAAGACGCCCCCCCCACCCCATCCTGCCTCAGTCACTGGGTTTTTTTTCTCAGAGTACTTAGTCAAAATATATTTGGGTTTTTGGACACAACAAGACGTCACAGTAGACCTTTAGAAACAGTTTAAAGACCACAAAGGCACTTTAATGAAGTAGACGGAGGCCGAGGCACAGAGGGGGGGGGTCTCCTACCTCCACCGGTTCCCACGGCGTTGATGGTTGTCGGCACGGAGGAGGACGGGTAGAGCAGGAGGTGCCCGTTCTCACAGCCCTGCTGCTGCTGCTGCTGCCAGCCCCCCGGCCCCGAGTCCCTGGCGCTCTGCCAGCCGTTGAGCCGGTCGTCCGAGCCGTAGCGCTGGTGGAGGTGCAAGGAGTAGGGGTTGCCCGACGACGAGGTGTTGGTGGAGGAGGAGGAGCCCGAGGAGGGGAGGGTGGAGGGAGGCGTGGACTGCTGGTGGTGGTGGTGGTGCTGCTGCTGCTGCTGCCCCCCGGAGGGAGGAGGCCTCTCCAGCGAGTCTCCCCGGGCCGCCGCCCTCTCCTCCAGGTGGTTGAGCCAGAGCGCCAGGGCGGAGCGGTCCTCCAGCGAGGTGGCAGGGTGGATGAGGGCGTAGGAGAGGAGCTGGCGGGACTCCTCCAGGTGGCGGCCGTGCTCGATGGTGTGCGCCAGGATGCGCGGCAGCAGGCGCATGTACTCGCCTTTGGCCTCCACGTTGCCGGGTTTGAGCAGCGGCAGGTGGGTGAGGACCAGCGAGATGACGCGCTCCTTGGACTCGCCCTGCCACTGGCTGATCAGCCCTGGGGAGGACAGAGCACACGGTCAGCATCACAGCCCGGACGCCAGCACGTGACTGTTACAAACGCCAAAAAAAAACCCTGAGTGGAACTCGGCGACCAGCAGAACTGGATCGCCATCTTCGAGTAACAGACGGATTAGTGGAGACAAGAATAGAGGGCGCAGAGATGATGTCATCCTTCCGTCTCACTCCGGCACACATAACCCGGAGGTCATGACGCTCTATTGTTGTCCGAGTCGGGGGGGGGCTCACACCGTGGACGGGGGCCCGTAGATACCCACTTCCTGCTCAGGACGTGTGAGTTTGACCACTCTTAACCTCGCGGGTGGGGGGGGCGGGGTTTTCTAAATCCGACAAGATGAGGTGAAACCAAAAAATAAATGTGCCCAAAGATATCTCAATGTCACAGTGTGCTTTGTGACGACGTGGAAGAGGACAGCTGCAGCGGACCCGAGGTCACTTTAATGTCAGCCAATGAGAGACGAGGGTCCAGTGGCTCCATCCCGCTCACGGCGTCTCACTGTGACTTACTTGGGATGTAAATGTCGTGTTCTTTATATGTTGTTGAGCTCACAGATCCTTTTGCAGCGAATGAAACAGCCACGACCACACCTGAGGGACGTCCGGACGCCGCCAATCACAGTAAGCCCCGCCCAAAGCACCCCCTGCACGTGCCAAACGAACACCACGCTGTACTGAAGATGACTTGAAGACGAGCGACGAGGTTCAAATTAAAACAACTGTCAGAAGACGTTGGAAAGGAACACTAGATAAGCGAACGCCACAAACCTGAATACGAATCATCGACGTTAAAAGCGAACCAGGATACTCGATTTGCCCACTTATTTTAAGTTGATTCCGACCAAACGGGCTCTTTTTTTAAAGAAAGAAGAATGAAAGAGGGTGTGTGTGTGGGAGGGAGGGAGGGAGGCAGGGGGGAGGGGGTTACTCCCCTCTGCTCCGAGGATGATGTCACCCTTCATTCCTCTGAATGAGGTAAACCTCGCATCGTCCGCGTGATTTAAACTCGTCTCTTTCCAGTCGATGGGGAAACCTTTGGACGTAACGCAGAGACCCCGAGAAACACGTTTAGGACGATTTAACGACGTAACGACATCTCAGGACTTGTTTTGAGGATAAGGCCCGACTTTACTTTGACATTAACCTGACTGACTAACCGGCAGCTAGAAGGAACACTCTTTATAGTACATTTGTTACTGAGGTTCTCTAGCAAACACGATATAGATCAATACGCATCTGTAATACTGACAATATAAGTTCCTATAAGATGCTATGAGTGATGACAGACGGTATTTGAGGATAACTGACTGGAATCTTTGTATAAAGGGTGGCTGACGTAAGGACCAAGAAGTCAGGAAGCTGCTTCGGGCTCCTTGACCCCCCTCTGCCCAAAGGTCAGGAGGTCGAGGACTCGGCCCAGGAGAAGTTCACCGCGTGCAGCGACTCTCCCCCTTCAAAGAGGGGTCACAGTAATTGAGCCCAGCACAGGTCAAAGGTCAACTGCAAGGAAAAACACCGTGGCGGCGTGCAACACAAAACGGGCCAGCCGAGCCAATGTTTGCACCTGTCAATCACAGCGAGTGTCCACGGTGAAGACGGCACAGGTGTCCAAAGTGCTTTCGTGCTATTTGGTTTCCGAGCACAGCGTCAACAAACACATTCAAGTGACGCCTTTAAATTCCAAACGGACACCATGAGAAAGATTTCCCGTGGTTGTCGCTCTTCTGACCGGAGTAGAAACCACAGGAGGGCGTCACAGCACTGACACAGTACAGATCCAACCCGCTCTGAGTCATGTGGCGGGCTGGCGCCCCCCCGCCCGGCCGGCGACCACTGTGCTACCTGGCCCAGGCTCCGCCCCCTCATTGAACGAGGAACGATGTAATGCAGTTTCCACCACGTTGGCGCTTCTGCACTCTGATCTGATCCACGAGGCAGAGTGACTTCACACAATCCAACAGCTGGGGGGGCGGCAACATTATCGTAGAGCGACAGTCGCCATGACAACAGTCTGACTCTCGCTTCATTCACGTTTAGCTTTTATTTTGCTTTACTTTGCATCGGCAACAAATCAGTCTGTGCTGGAAAGATCTGCCTCTAGAACCGCGTCTGCAAGAACGCACAACTCGCACTCTGTCACAATACGGCAATAGAAAGTACTTATTCATCTAACGGTGCTCATGGGGTTTAACGCGCCGCGTCCTCTTCGCGGTGTGGAAACAATGTGATGGTCGTAGCGCGTTGGTTGTTTGTTAGGGACGTGACTCCTCTGGTTCTAAATATAGACGGCTGACCGGCACACAAAGCCACAACAAGCCGGCTGGCGCAACAGATAAGACCATATCAGCGGTGGGCAAAGGGACGCACTAACTCACAATCGCACACGCAATGTGTTGGTCCATTTGTGTTGGGGGTCAAGGTGAAGCTGAGGGTCGCTGTGTGTCCCCCGTCCTCCTGCTGTTAGCAGAACAAACACGGGACCGGCTCACGCTGCTGATCCGACCCCCCCGACCAGAGCAGGGGGGGGGGTTGGGTGGCTTTTTCACATTTTTGCCCAGGGATTAATCAGGGGTCAGGTGTCTTGCTCAGGGACACTTGAGGCAGCCTGGACTCGAACCACCAACCCTGTGCTTCCCAGCACACCTTCTCTAACCCCCGCGCCACAACGACCCATATTTATTGATTATATAAATTAAATGTCTCTGTGAGTGAGGGACTGGGGGGGGGGGAAAGGGTTACTTGAGGAGAACGTCTCTGGGTGGAGCGAGGGTGGAGCGCGGGTGGGGGGCGGGGGGGAATGTGCTGGCAGACCACAGAGAGCTGCTGCAGAAGAAGGCAGGGATTCCTCACGGATCCACGGCCACGAGCTCAGGGCCCCCCCACCCCCCCCCCCCCACCGTACGGGGGGGGCTACGTCCAACGCAGAGCACCACCCACATCGCAGTGGTTCACCCCAAACACCTCATCTGACTTTGTAACTGCCCCCCCCCCCCCCTCCCACACACACATTACTCTATTTGTGTCTCTGGGTGCACCGGTGGGTGGAGGTGAAGGTGTTATTCACAGTCGCCTCTCAGAAGGAGGACTGAAAGCTGAAGAGATCCCTGCAGATATTTGGCTGGCGTGCGTCGTGAAGGACGCGGGTATTTGTGGGGTAAATACGGAGCGTTCTGCTCTGTAATTGTACACATGAAGAGACTAATTCCGCCGCTTGTGAACTTTGTTTCCGCGCTGTCATCTCGTCGGCTTCAACCTCCTTTGTTGACTCGACACAGAAATAAGAGACGGCAAATAGGCCGAATGTTAGTGAAAGAAGTCAAAAGCAGCAAAAACAGAGATACAATGAGAAAGAAAGAGAAAGAGAAAGGGAGGAGGAAGCAGCAGGTTTCTCTTTGGTACAACTTCCTCCATCTATGTTGACTGAGAGAAGCCAGACAAGTTGTAACAGTCAAACATATCGAGCCACAGAAAAGTGAGCAAGCAAAACAAATCAATGTCGGACACAAAATGTGTAAAATAAATGAAAGACGGGACGAGGAGCTGAAAGCTGCAGAGAAAGAGGTGATGTCCAAAGATGCTACACGACTCCACCTACAGACCCACAGACAGACAAGAGACAGACAGAGAGACAGACAGACACAGACAGAGAGACAGACAGAGACAGACAGAGAGACAGACAGACACAGACAGAGAGACAGACAGACAGAGACAGACAGACAGACACAGAGACAGACAGAGAGACAGACAGACACAGACAGAGAGACAGACAGACACAGACAGAGAGACAGACAGACAGAGACAGACAGACACAGAAAGACAGACACAGACAGACAGACACAGAGACAGACAGAGAGACAGACAGAGAGACAGACAAAGACAGACAGACAGAGAGACACAGAGACAGACAGACAGAGAGACACAGAGACAGACAGGCAGACAGACACAGACAGACAGAGAGACACAGAGACAGACAGGCAGACAGACATAGAGACAGACAGACAGACAGACACAGAAACAGAGACAGACAGGCAGACAGACACAGACACAGAGAGAGACAGACAGAGAGACACAGAGACAGACAGGCAGACAGACATGGAGACAGACAGACAGAGAGACACAGAGACAGACAGACACAGAAACAGAGACAGACAGGCAGACAGACACAGACAGACAGAGAGACAGACAGACACAGACACAGAGACAGACAGACAGAGAGACAGACAGGCAGACAGATGTCCTGGCAGCACAGGCAAGCAGGCTCCCACAAGCCCAACACAAGTATCGGGGCCCCAAACCTACACATGCACCCAATAAGGGAGGCAGGGGGAGGAACTGGACAGGTCTCAACTCGTTGGGGAGGGGGGGAGGTAGGGGAGGGGGGGGGGGGGGGTAAGGAGAGGCGGAATGATACATGCACTAGATGGTAAAATGGAATGAAAAACCAAGAGAGACCAAGGAAGAGGAGCAAACAGTGTGTGTGTGTGTGTGTGTGGGGGGGGGGGGGGGGTGTTAAGGAGGGGGGGGGGGTGAGGAGGTGTTTTAAAATGATCCTTTTCCAGACAACCACCGAGGGTCATGTGACATGTGGATAGTTTCTACTTCGCAGAGCCTGGAACCCTATTTCATCCAGAGCAGCTCCTAGCCGCCGTAGCTTAGCTTCGTCTCCTCGCTCACACCAAAGGCACCGTGAACTGATACTCACGTACCTGACGTGCAAGGGATTGTGGGTCGGAATAGCCCGCTTTGGAAAGAGGCGAAGGACCATCTGTCAATCAAATACTTCACAGTTCCTTAAGTCCGCTTAGCGATTGGTGAGATTCGGGAGGTGGAGAATACCCGCCTGTCCATCTGAATGACAGGCAAGCAAAAGCTGCCAATGGGTTAAAAGTGGAACCTGCACCACGATCTCGTCTCCTCAGGAAATACTGTAGTAAAGAGCCCCCCTCCCCACCCTCCCCCCCCATCTTGTCTTTTTCTGAATGAACGCAGTGAAAAGATCAAGCAGGGTCTCCAGAGATCTTCCACCAACAGGGAGACTCCTGTGAGCCACAATAGAGACCGGGACACCTTCACAGGGCAGACGCATCGCAGCGACGCTCAGAGGCCGTCTGCTTTTCACATTGTGAGGGAGTGTGTGTGTGCGTGTGTGTGTGCGTGTGTGTGTGTGTGTGCAGCAGTGTCGGTGTGCAGTCGGTGTAAAGCAGGTCTTGTCCTCCCGGATGCATATTTATTTATACTGTGTAATGTCTTAAACAGCAGCCAGGACGTGTGTCTGTGTGTGTCTGTGTGTGTTTGTGCGTGTGTGTGCGCGTGTGTGTGTGTTTGTGCGTGTGTGTGTGTGTGTGTGTTTGTGCGTGTGTGTGTGTGTTTGTGCGTGTGTGTGTGTGTGTGTGTGGGGGGAAGCACCTGCTTGGTTGCAGAAGAAAGGCTGTTTTCTGTATAATTTCCCCCGTTAATCACATTGGATCCACGGGCTCATCAGCTGTTCACCATAATAAATAAGTAATGTGTGCTGTCCAGCAGAGGGAGAGACAGCTCTACTGTCCCCCCCCCACGACAAAGGTCCCACGTCCCAACTTTAGGTTGGATTTAGACATGCGTAAACCTGCGGGACGTCCTGCAGGGCTCCCTGTGGACATGTCTCCACGAGGGAGGACGTGTTTCTATTGTCTCCTCTTCTTTCACAGCAGTGGGGAGGCGGGTTGTATGAATGGAGAACAATTCTTTGCTGTCCTTTACCTCCCCCCATCTGTCCCCCCTGCCCACTTCCTCTGGAGTCTTTCATCAACAGCAGCAGGTCGGGGGTCCGGAGGTCTACCTGTGGAAGCAGCGTCTCTGAACGTGGCCCTTGCAGTTATGCCGGGAATGTGAGTCTCGGCCCGCAGCTCTATTTAAGGAAGTAGCAGCCGGGGGCCGTGGAACGCTCTCTACGCCCCCCCCCAACTCCCCCAACTCCCCCGTCCTTCCTTTTACAGGAATTATCATTATTTTTCCAGACAGACACACACACACACACACACACACACAAAGAGACAGATGTGTGCAGAGACACACGCGTGAGGGGACGTACCGGCCGCGTGGTTCTGCATTTGTGAGCTTAGCAGGGATTCTATTAACAACGAACAACAACAACAACAACAAGCAGAGCTGAAGGGTCTGTGGGCATCCAGGCCCGTTCCACTGCTGGACTAAAAATTATGCTTTTATATATACATATATTTATACACACATACATATATATTTATATATATGTATATGACCTTCTAAATCTGCTGAGTAGGAATCAAAACAAAAATGCGGCCTCATGGAGGATGAAGAACACAGCACCGCACTAACTGGTTTGACCAGCATGTCTGCTGTCCACAGCCCAGTGCGTCTGTCAGGCTACACTGGTCGCTGTGTGTGTGTGTGTGTGTGTGTGTGTGTACTTCTGCTTTTCGGCGGCCCAATCAAACTAAAGGACTTGATTTAAATCCCTCTTGTCGCTCAAATCTTTAGTTTCATTTTGGAATACGTCCCAGCGCAGAAGCCGGCGTGCGTTTCACTTCGGTTGGAACCGGGACCTTCACTTTCAATATCAAAGCCGCGTGCTACCTCGCGTTAGCCTCGCGGGGGGGTGGAATGTTTCGCGTTGCTCGGCAACAACAAACGAGGTCCCGGACCGGATCGCTCCTCCGATTGTCACACCATGTGGATCATAAATAAACCATCCCAAAACTCCGGTGGCCCGAGCCCGGCTCACCATCCGATACCAGGACCAGAGCTGAAGTGTGAGGTCGGTTTGAAAAGGTCCTACGGGGACACCGGCCCGCCGGGAAGCACTGGACGCAGCTTCCTGGGGGGGGGGGGGGTCTGGCTCTGGATGAGGTCGTCTCCACCCAAAGACTCGGAGGCCGTTGCCATGGGGCTCTCAGCGGCGGCGATTGATCGCCTTTGCGTTTTTACGTTCACAAATCTGACTTACCAGATGTAAATCTAACCAGATGTTTCTCATTGATCACTCTCTGTCCCACCCGTCACAGAAGATCCGTGAGCCCGCTGAGCTCAAACCGCCGCCTCTCACACAAGTGTGGTGTGCAGCCAGCTGCCCGGTGGGGGGGGGGGGGTCTATATGGGGAAACCTTATACGCCTGAATGTCTGGTCAGGAGCAGACTGGTCATCTGTGAGATGGACTGGTGTCCCTCACCTGTTCTCACCCTCTCTCCCCTTCTCTCCTACACTCAGACCCTCCCCCCCACGCACACACACACACACACAGCCTGTGGAGGGTAACGCACGGAGCAGCTTATAAATGTAAACATGAGGTCAAAGTTCAAACACTTCTTTGGAAGCATTGCAGAGGAGCCGTCGTACATGCTCGATGATCATCTGCAGATGTTGGAGATCCGAGGCATTAAAGAAGCACAGACGGCTTTCGGCGGGACACAAACCTGGGGTGGGGTTTATGAGGCGCTTGATTGCATCGCCCCCCCCCACCCGCCTCTCGGCGAGGTGAGACGGCGAGCCGGACACGTCCTCTGCTCCTCACAAGAGGAGCAGCTATATTCTGTTGGACCTGCGGGCGGCTCTGGCAGGTCCGCCTGTCCCCGTTGCTGAGGTTCAGTACGAGTTCACAGAACACGCAGTCAACTTCCAGAAATAAACTGTTTGCTCATGCGTGGGCGCGATGGAATAGTTTGGCGCCGAAACCAGAGACGAGTTTCCTCTCCCCCCTTCCCTCACCCCCCTCTCTCTCTTTGTCCGTAGCCAATGAGACATCTAAAAAAGGCCCGAAGAATGCCGATAAATGTGGAAAAGGGTGGAAACTCTGATGGCATCACTTTCACGGGGGGGGGGGGGGGGGGGGGGTATTTATAGAAACGTTGACTCCATTGGCTAAAAGCAGAATGACCGCTCCCTCTAATCCAGCCCTCCGTGCGGCGGCGTACCGAGGAGACGTCGCTCCACTGAGCTCCGGACTCTGACGGGCCCACATTCCTAGACAGTATCCCCCAACACCGGAACCGCTTACCGCCTCGGCCAGGAATGCTCGTTTCCAACCCGAGAGAGAGAGAGAGAGAGAGAGAGACATGTGCTTCCTCTCTCAGAGCAGATTCAAACGCCTGTTCACTACCTCCACCTCCACCTCCACCCTCTTTATAACCCCGGTATTCCAGCTGTACAGTAAGAGATGGTTTTTTGGAAGACCAACCCGAAGACAGGCTGGAGAAGACAGGCTGGAGAAGACAGGCTGGAGAAGACAGGCTGGAGAAGACAGGCTGGAGACAGGGAGCTCGCGCTCTGTTGTCCTTGGCAACCGATACGCAGGGACATGCCGCTTTTACGAGCGTCCACGTGGACGAGGAGGAAAAGGCATTTCACAAACACCGACGGAGAACGAGGAACTTTGGGATTAGCCGACTGAACTCTCAATGAAAGGAGGAGCTCCGCCTCCGTCACCTCCAAGTTCTCCGTCACAGCTGCTCGTCCACGTCGTACACCCCGCCGGCCCTGTTCTGGCTCAGACAGCTGGGCCAAAATAAAGTTTGTTATTCAAAACCACTCTCTTAAGCCCCGCCCCTTTGCACTAACGCCCTGTCTGTCTGCAGACAGCCTCTGTACGCCATCGCGTAGTGTCCCCGTCGGGATTGTCTCAAAAGAGGGTTTTGTCCTCCTCCGGGGGGGCAGGGACTTACAGTCCTTAATGACCACGAGTGAGATGCTGCAGGAGTCGGACTCATTTAATATAAATCGCTGACTCATTGTGTGCGAACCAGCCGGTGAGGATTGGTACGTTAGCAGGAATAATAAATAATTGGCATTGATCACGGTGTGATTGGGGGCCTGCAGCTCGCGCCGAGCGATAAACGTCATCTGTGCTCACAGGGGTCGAGGAAATAACCACAACCGAAAAACTACAATAAACATGAACCCTGCGGTGATGCAACTCCGCCCGTCTCTCAGCGAGAGCCCCCCCCCCACACGTAGGGTCCCAAAACAAGGACGCCTCTCAGCCCGGGGAAGTAGGTCACTGAGGATTCCGTTCATTTGTACACCGCTCTGCAAATACTTGCACTTTTCCACTCAGCCCAAGACGCTTGCAGCTGCGCGTTAACCCCTTCAGGGCCAGAGGAGCTCCTCTTCTTCTGAGCCAGAGGGGCTCCTCTTCTTCTGGGCTGAGAGAGGCTCCTCTTCTTCTGGGCTGAGAGAGGCTCCTCTTCTTCTGGGCCAGAGGGGCTCCTCTTCTTCTGGGCTGAGAGGGGTTCCTCTTCTTCTGGGCTGAGAGGGGTTCCTCTTCTTCAGGGCCAGAGGAGCTCCTCTTCATCCGGGGTGAGAGGAACTCCTCTTCTTCTGGGGTGAGAGGGGTTCCTCTTCTTTTGAGCCAGAGGAGCTCCTCTTCTTCTGGGGTGAGAGGAGAGGAGCCCCTCTCAGCCCAGAAGAAGAGGAGCTTCTGGGCTGAGAGGGGCTCCTCTTCTTCTGGGGTGAGAGGAGAGGAGCCCCTCTCAGCCCAGAAGAAGAGGAGCTTCTGAGCTGAGAGGGGCTCCAAACTCCAAACATATCACGTTTGGACTTTAGGTGCTTTAGCTGAGGTAACAAATACCTCGAAATCAATACAAGGCCAACGTATCGGCCTTCCTCTGAGACGCCCGCCACCACGTCACCTGACCGCCTTCTCCACCCGCCTCCTTCACTAACATTTGCCCACGCAACCACAAGCTGCAGATGGGAGGGGGCGTGGCTCAGAATCTAATCCGGGGAGGAGGAGGTGACTGATGTGACCATGTTAAAGGGAAACACCAAACCGCCATCTATATCATCTACCAGAAGAACTGGTGAAGAAACTGAACACAACTTCATGTTGTTTGAGTTGTCTGGGAGGAATCCGTCTTCAGGGAACGTGGTTGGTTGTAGAGCTCAAGAATTCAAGTTGAGGATAAACTGTTAAAAACTTGCAGCCAAGACAAAAAAAACCCCAGTATTATTTAGGTCCAAAAAGCTATAATGCCGTATTTATACTAATGTTTTTTTACTTCTTTGTACCGTCTGCAACACATTTAACTTTCAGAAAACGTGTAAAGAGTTAAATCAGGGTCAATTAAAACTAAATTGGTGACATAATCATTTGACTGCGATGTGGATCTCTGGTCCAGCTCCTCACTCTGAATGCTGGAAGCCTCAATACCAACACACACACAGCCGGTTACCGTGGCGACACCCCGCGTCATTCATCAACTCACAAAGACAAAACAAGCAAAACGAGCCTCTTTCCCTCACCGTTTCCTCCATCTTAAACTTTTGGATCATAAATGCGTCACAGACACAGAATATGAGCATGAAATATGACGGACGAGGAGCACAAGGCAACGTCTCCCGGACTCACACAGACCTGCGGTGTGACGATGGAAGCATCATCTCCGACACTACTTCGATGTCTACGGCTGCACATCGAAAAATGACTGTAAATGTACTGTGTGTGTGTGTGTGTGTCATTGCGGGGCACGGCCCATTATGTCACCTGTTGCAAGCCAGCAGATGTGTTGCCTCATGCAGATGTTGCCATCGGTACACACAGACGCCCGCCCTCCACTTCCACCACTGCTTTCTATTTTTCACGAGCCCAGCTGGTTGCCAGGGCTTTTTGTTTCCATGGCCACGCTGCTGCCTGATGCGCCAATCCCAGCCGGAACCCCCCCCCCCCCCCCCCCCTGGACAAGAATAAAGCGCTACAGGATGGCACACCGCCTGACTGACTCACACTATACACCCCCCCCCCCCCATACCATCAATGATTCAGCTCTTTATCACTTCTGGTGCATCTGCAGGATTTTTGTTTTTTGGCAGGAAATGTCTTGTATGTAAAAGCCTGTATGTGTGTGTGTGGGGGGGGGGGTGGGGGTGGTTCCAGGGTCAGGGACTGCAGTCCTTTGGGCCGACGTGCCCTTCAGAGCTCTCTGAATTTTTAAAGGCATGGTGCGAAAGAGGAGGCGTGACACGATTCTCTCTCATGTGACGGAAGCTTACCGTAAAAAAAACACTGAAGTTAAAGTCAAACGTCTCCACCCGAGTGCACGGAGATTGAAACGAGTGGCGGGGCGACGGATTATCTCACAGGCGTGTCCCTGTCAACGTGCCGCCAAGAGACACGCGGGCGAATGAAGACGGGTGTTGGCGAGCGGCCCCCGAGGGGCGTCCTACCTGGGTTGTTGGCCTCCCCCTCCAGCGCCTGCAGCTCGGTGCACTCGGCGAGGGAGTGCTCCAGACACAGCTGCAGGAAGCGGGCCTGGGTCCGGCTCACCCTCTTCAGCAGCGACAGCAGAGCCACCGTCTGCTCGCACTCGTTCCACCCCTTGAACCAGCTGGCCAGCACGCCCACCTGATCGCGAAACATCATGGTCTGCCAGGGGGGGGGGTGAGCGGGGGGTGGTCGAGGGCTGTGGTGGTGGAGCAACCAACTGGTGTGATCAGCTGATTGGTCACTTTCAGGTCTTCTGGACCCAAAACCAAGCGGGAGCTGGTGCTGGGGGTATTCCTGCTGGAGGTGGTTCCTGCGTGGATGGGGGAGGGGGGAGGGAGGGGAGGGGGGGGGGGGAGGTGAGAGGCTCTCTTCTAGCTCTGCATTAGGTGACGTGAGCGGCGTCTTTCGCCCGCTTAGTGGCTCCCGGGGGGGGGGCGGGGGGTTCGATATCCGATGAGTCAGCGTTCTTCCAGCACGCGCTGTGTCACATCAGCTTCCGCCTCACTGGCATTTTTCTTCTTCTTCTTCTTCTTCTTCTTCTTCTTCTTCTTCTTCTTCAGGGAATCCCTCCTAAGCCTGTGAGACACGTTGGGAGTTAAGTGGAGGAATGAAAAACACATTCACAAACAGACAATGGTGCCCCCCCCCCCCCCCCCCCCCCCCCCCCCCTGTCCCACACATGCCAGGACCTTTACAGTGAACTACATGGGGGGGGGGGCGTCCCTTGTTGCTTCAGCCCTGCAGACTTCACGTAGCAGACGAAGAAGAAACACTCGCACGCGCGTTTAGATGTCGCAGAGACTTGTGGCTTTTCGCCGCCGAGACAGAAATAAATAATATTCCTTCTGGTATCCACCCATTCCTAAAAATACAGCTGCCGGTAGTACTGCCGCCGCGTCCCGGAATTTTCCAGGAGGACGCCGGGTTACGGAGCGTTGGCCGGGCTGTGTGCCGCTATAGAGACCCCCCCCCCCCCCCCCCCGCGTATCTTAATGACAGGTTGGCTCCTCTAAAGATGTATTTTGAAACCGGGGTCCGGCCTGTGGTGGTGCGGTTCAGCCACAGAGAGAACCCCCCCCCCCCCCCCCCCCCCCCCCAACGACTAGGCTTGTCTAAAACTGTCACTCTGCTTCATCAGCACTGAGCAAACACCACTAGTGTGTGTGTGTGTGTGTGTGTGTGTGTGTGTGTGGTGTTCATGAAACAAACAAATATAACCGTGTGTGTTAGTACTGGTCTATAAATGTGTGTTTTTTACATGGAGTCTGGTGCTGGGAGACATCCAGACTATGTTGGCGTTTTCTTTGTCGGACTAAAAACTGAAGCAGGAAAGAAGAGTGAACAACGGGATTCTTTTCTTTCTTTTTTTGATGAACTTCAGTTTGAGGGGTTGAATCGTCGCAGAGGAGCAACGGTTCCCCGCAGCGGTCGGCGGTTCTTACCTGCTGGAGCGGTTCGCATCGTTGGTTCGTCTCGGTACCGGCGACGGGCTCCTCTCGTCTTTGTCTTATTTTCGGGGAGCGGGGCCCCTTCACTCCGGCTCCGAGGGATTTGCCATCTTGAGTAACTTTTCCTCTCTCTCTCTCTCGCTCTCTCTCCCTCACTCTCTCTCGCGGGTCTGCAGCCCCGCGGTCAAGACGAACGGAAGCGCAGCGGGACTTCCGGTTTGAGCCTTCACAGTAAAGTACGGCAGGGCGGCGAGAGCGAAATGTCAGAAAAGAATTTCACTTAATTTAGTTGAGATCAGCTCCTACAACTTTAGTTTCATGCACAACTGTCATCGTTTAGGCTGGAATATTGTACTTCTGTAATGTGAATAAGTAAAGATAAAATATACTATATGAGAAAATACATTATGAAGACATAATAATAGGAATGTAAATAGGTTAATAGTAAATATCTTACAAATATCCTGGTTAACAGTAATGATCAGTCAAGTATGTAGATGCAGAGCACTGCACTAGTTTCGATAAGCAGTTACTGAAAATAGATATATATTTAAAGTGCTTGAACAAACGCCTATACATTTGATTTGATCATGACAATGTTCAATAATAATGTTTCTCCTTGACATATGTGGTTATATAAAATAAAATAATCATCAGGATATATTCATCTTTCCACCAAGGGTACTTTTTTCACAGTGTACCTTTGCTTCAAAGTAAGTGAGTACATTTATGTAAATAGTGTACTTAAGTCCAACTTTGAGATACTGCTACTACTATTAGGTAAGACTATTTACTTGAATGATTCCTTTACTACTCCACTACATTGTAAAGGGCATTTTAGGTATATAGTTTGGGCTCTACAACTACATTTAGATTTAGCTAATCATTTTAGAATTTTTTTTACACGCAGAATAAATAGCAAACTATTTCCACATCGCTGTAAGATGTGTGAGTACTCCCGCTGCGTTCAATCTTAACATAACTATTATTTTGAAGGCGGAACAACGTCACCTTCCGGCGCGGTTACGGCCGCCTTGACGCAGAGAGGCGCGCGCTCCTCGTTTCCATATGCTAATCATTAACAGCGGAGCATGACGTCAGCGGCTTGGCAGCGAGGAAGAGGTGGAGGGGACAAGAATGAAGAAATAATGAAGTCCAAACGAGATGAACGTTTGAGCATTATGAAGATAACACGGCTAAAACGTCTACATCTTTTCCCTGAAAGCTTAAGTAGAAGTAAAAGGATATAATATAGAGAAAATAAAGTATATACTGTATTACTATGTATACTTTCCTCTATACATGAGTACATGTTACTGCGCTATGAGCACTTGTACGTTGAGTTTTATGAGTATATTTTACTGCTCTGTGAGTATTATGAGTCTATTTTTCTGCTCTGTGAGTGCTAGTACTTTGAGTACATTCTACTGTACTAAGATTACTTGTACTTTGAGTACATCTTTGTGAGTCTTTATTTGAGCGTGATGACCGTAAATAAGCCCTGTAGCTCTTCCGTGTGGCAGAAGTATGTCATTACATCATAGTGACGTCATACACTTTACAGGTTTTTTTAATATCCCGTAAAATCAAAAGTATCTTTATCCGAACCGTACAGTCAAAGAGCAAAACTCGGCCCACAGTTGCACCACTATGAGCACAAAGTCAGCCTCACACTGTTTGTAAAACAATACACACAGTGGTTTGCAGCAGCGGAGTTCACCTGTTCAACCGGAGGGAGTGAAGGGAAGGAAGAGGGAGGATGAGAGGGAGGAGGAGGAGGAGGAGGCCAGATCCAGCTAGACGAAGAGACAATGCAAAGCATTTTCTTTACTCTATTTTCAGCTTTTTCGAGATCAATTTTATTTTCCTTATTTTTGCACCGGATAGAATGTTGTTTGATGCCTGCAAACTGGGATTTGTTTCTTGTTGTGAATCTCTGTGTTGACTAATTTCAGTGTATGGAGTTTTTACAAGAGTGTTTCATTTTGCAAATAATCTGAGGTGTTTTGCTAGTTGAGTTTGTGTGATGCTAATTGTGTGTACCATCAAAATCATGCTTGAGCAAGAAAAACTTCAAACCTTTTTAAAGTTTCTGTTCGTAAGTTTAGCCGGGTGTTATTTCACTGACTCACATGGTAAATGGTAAATGAACTGTACTTGTATAGCGCTTTTCTAGTCTTCTGACCACTCAAAGCGCTTTAACACTACATGACATCATTCACACCCTGACGACAGGAGAACCACACACAGTGACACCTGCACATCAGTCACTAACATCCACACACTGTAGTCGCAGCTACAGGAGCCATGTTGGGTTAAGTGTCTTGCCCAAGGACACAACGACATGCGGGTTAGCCGAGCCTGGGATCGAACCGACAACCCTCTGATTGGAGGACGACCTGCTCTCCACTGACCCCCAGAGTTTAAATGTTTTATATAAATGTTTAAACCAAACCACTGAAACAAAGAGACATGGAAGCCCTAATCCTAACTTTAAATGATGAATTAGTATCTGAGAATAATGAAAGATTGTCTCAACATTGAGGGCTGTGTTGTTGGGAGCCTTGTGCTCTTGCTGGGGTTTCCTTGGCAAAGTGGTCTCAGGCGAGGGGCCAGACCAAGAATGGTTAAAAAGACACTATGAGAAAGCGGAACAGGGAAGGAGCCACCCGGCCTGCAGGAAGCCCGGGGCCCCCATTTGGAGCCAGGCCCAGATGGAGGGCCCGGCAGCGAGCCTCTGGTGGGCTTGGAGCCCGGCCGGGGCACAGCACGTGGCGCCCCAAAACTCTACTCCCCAAGCGCTCACCACCTGTGGAGGAAGCCGACAGCGGGTGGTCGAGACGGAACAGACCTGGGCGGCAGATGCTGGCTCTGGGTTCCGCCTCTGGAACCACACTCCTGGATAGGGGATGGACTCTAGTCTGGAATCGACCTGGCTGTGAGGCGCCAGGCGGGTTTGGGGCTACCCACGAGTCCCCGGCTGAGTGCTGCTACATCGGCGTTCACCCCGGTGGACAAAAGTGGGCGACGGTGGAGATGACTGGATCTCCCTGATCTGAACCCGAGCGGCCGTTTGTTACTGGACCTCTGTGCCAGTCACGGCTTGTCCATAACAAACACCATGTTGGAACATGAGGATCTGCATAAGTGTACGTGGTGCCAGAACACCCGAGGCCAAAGATCGATGATCGGTTTTGTGATTGTATCGTCTGATCTGAGGCCGCATTGCACTCGCCTTTCCGCACCGTAAAGCTCAACCGGTCAGTCTTCGTTCCTACCCTCACCTCTGGTCATGAAGGATGGGTCACGACCCAAAGAACTAGGTCACGGGTACAATCGGCCAAAATGGGTTTCCTCAGGAGGGTGGATGGCGTCTCCCTTGCTTCTGCAACTGCGTCTGTAGCTTTTCACGTTGTATCGATGCACTGGTTTTCAATTCATGGCTCTAAAAGGGTTACGGGTGTCGCAGAGCAATTCCGTATTCCGACAAAAGCTCTCTCTCAAAAATATTCCTTTTTAAAAGGGCGGCATTTCCCTTTGGAAAGGATGTAGTAGGGAGCCAGCTTATAGAATCTATATGACGCCTTAGTTTTAGTTATGGATGAAAAACACACTGGGGTCGGCTCTGTCTGCTTCTCTGCGCTCGGGGCCACATTAAGCCTCTAAAGGGCCCACGGGGCCCCTTTGTAGTCCTCTTTCACTTTTACGTCACATTTTCCAAACGGCCTCAGAAAACTCCAGAGAAAAAAGGCTTATTGCAACGAGCTGCTGGAGGTCTGGGGTTCAAAGGTCACATCGCTGAGTTTAGTCCCGAATGAGAGTTTTTTAAAGGGACCCTGGCGGTGGAGACACAATCAACTTAAATGTTGTAACTGATTATAAATGCATCGTTACTAGCGTGTAGAAATACATCATGGGTGCTTGTGAAGAACACACACACACACACAGACACACTACGGTGTCACGTAGAGATTTATTTAGCTCTGATTTTAGCTTTTAAATGCCTCTCATTGTCTAGTTTCATAGTTTATAAACTGGTTTAGTTTCCAGGTGACACATTTATCAAAGTGATCTCTTTGTGTGATGAGACATGAACACTGATGCTTGTCACATGTTAGAACACACGTGTGCACATGTGAGGTAAAAGTCTGGTTTTGGTGATTAAAGGTCACGAGTTGTCCTCTTGTCCTCATTCAGACAACTCTTAAAGTACTTTGTTAGAGTGGTACTACTATTAAATGTATCTGTGGAACACAAGTATGTGTTATTCATCAGAAAAACTCTTAATAACATAATATTATGAATTAAAAACCACAATAAGCACAATTATAATGAAAAAGTCATTACTAACAGAAATAAACAGAATACTAATGATTTAATTTTTTATTTAAAATGTTATTATATTCTTTTTTTATACAACATTTTGAAATTCCTTTAAGACAAAATCAAGTAAATCACAAAGGTCAAAATTAAGAAATATTCTGATAAACAGTATTGAGTGAAATCCTTTACATTTAAAAAGCTAAATACAAAATGTTCTTTTGAAAAAGGCAACATCCTTAATTAAAACAAATTGTATACTAAAGTAAGGTCATGAAGAAAAATAAACAAAAACATAATGAAATAAATTTCCTTATTTACAAAATAATCAAATTGCTCAGGTTTTAAGTGTAACCCTGTAATTAGAAAGAAAGTTTTAAAAAAGTACATTCATGAATAATAACAAAGAGTAACAGTGGCAGTGGATTCCTTCACTTGAGAGCCCTGTGTCATGTTTATATTGATATGTACTCTGCTAAACCTGATCTCAGGTGTAGTTTATTAGACTCTGTACCTGTGAAGTGTTTTAAAGCAGGAACCAATGGGCTTTGAGCTGAGAGCCACAGACAGGAAGTCAGAAGAACACATTGTTGAGAGGAAGAAACACTGATAAAGTCACGTCATATTCCAGCCTTCCCGTTGAAAGCAAACATGCGTGTGAATGTGAGCCGGTGCTGGTTGTGTGATACAAATCCATCCGGATGTGAGGTGAGCTCCTTGGAGGAGCTACCCTGCTCCCTGAGCTCCTTCTTCTTCAGCTGCAGGAACACCCAGGTGACGATGATCCAGCTCAAAGTCCTCCTGTCTGTCCAGCTTCCGCCCCCTGGTGGTCTGGAGAGACACGACAGCACCTGCCTTCAGTTGACTGGTCACAGAGCGAGAGCTTCGCGTGGTCCGTCAGACGTGTGTCCGTACCTTACAGTAGAAGTAGAGGGCAACGTTCACCCACAGCAGCATCAGAGGCAGGAGGACCGCTTTGATGATGAGAGGTGTTGGATCTGCTCACACACATGGAGAGTGATCACATGACATCATGAGTCCAACAGCTCCCACGGAACCAAACACTGCAATCACTGTTATATCCGTGTTGGCTTCATATTCGCAGTTTGAACTGTTAATCTGCTTTATGGTCTATTAGAGGCCTGTCAATCAGCGTGTAGCCCCGCCCATAAGCATCCCCTGCTTTATGGTCTGTTTGCCTCTACATGGACCATGATTTACTAAATGAACATCACGCTGTGTTTAAGACTTAAAACTAGAGATTGAGACCATGAAGTCGCGTTAGCTTCAGTTCTCAGAGGACCAGAGTTACCATGGTAACCAAACATGTCCTCAAACAGTCAGCTTACCTTCGACGGAGAGACGCAGCAGACGGCTCTCAGAGGAGAAGTCATGAGAAAAAACATAGAGGTGATAAACACATCTGTAGCTTCCGTGGTGGGCGGGCTCTGCAGCAGGAAACAGGAAGTTGGCAGAGTGATTGACAGCTGGCTTGGTGTAGTTGTGCGCTGAGTTCAAGGAGAGGGAGGTGAGCTGGAAGGAGCCTCCTGGGTACTGTGGCTGGATGGAGCAGCAGACGGTGAAGGTGGAGCCCCTGAGCACCTGAGCCCCCTGCTGCTGGGCCTCGGAGACCCCGTACATGGAGGAGGACACAGAGATGATTGGCTGAAACAGCAGCTCTGTAACAAAGAGATGATAACAGTTTACCCTTCATTAAAGGAGATGTCACAGACAGATAGACAGTACATTGATGATGTCTCTGATGAACTTACTTGAGCAGGTGAGATCCATGATGGAGGAAGAGGATCTTGGCAGTAAACAGTCCCTCACAGCAGATCCAGACTGAACACAGTCAGAGGGAATCCACCACACAGATCTCTCTGAGGACTCCTCTCTGTCTCTGATAGAAACAGCAGAGCCACAGTCCAGATCTCTACAGGCAACATCTGCTACCTTCAGGTTCCATCTGTAGTAATCTACTGGTCTCCATTCTCCTTGATATTCCACCTCCAGTGTTCCTTCACAGCGACTGGCTCCTCCCACCAACCTCACAGGTTCTGAACAGAAACAAGAGAGTCATCAGTAGAAGAACAAAGTGAGTTTCAGTAGAACAGAAATGAACCAGATCAAAGCTGAAGCTCCTCATCTACCTGAGCAGGTGAGTCCTACAGCTTTACCAGGTGAGCAGGTGTTTCTCTCTGAGCCTGAGCTTCTACAGTACAGGAGGGAAGACTCATGGCCTCCACACTGGAACTCTTTGGGCCACATTGGAGCCTCCACTTCTCCATAGAGCGCCCCCTGGAGGACTGAAAGAGCCCCACAGCCAAGCTCCCTGCAGACCACCTCTGCATCCTGCTGGTCAAAGTCCTCTTCACACACTGAGGACCACTGGTTAGACTGGTTAGACTGGTTAGACCTCACCTCCAGTCTGCCTGAGCACAGACTAGACCCGTTAACCAGCCTGATGGAGTCTGGAGAGACAAACAGTTTTGTCCAGGGTGAGAGGCTACAATGGAGAATGGACTCAACAATGGACGTGTAGAAGTGCACCATCATTTGTATGATGATTGTTACGACCCCGCCCTTCATCTGCTCGCCTGCTGGTGGCGGTGTCTTCTAGGGAGAGCGTGGGAGATTGCACACCCCTGTTCCCTCATTGCCTCTTAATTGTGGAGAGGAATTAAACCCTGGATCTCCCCTCTCCACGGCCCTTCCTCCAGGGGAGCGACTGCCTCTGGAGAAGTCACTTTGGCCTACCTTTTTTTAGTTACCCAACTCATACCAATCTTTTCTCTCCCCATCTGGATTATGATTTTCCCCTTTGTTTTGAACCTAGACTTTGTTTTGTTAAGTTACCGTTATTCTGAACGAATAATTAAACTCTTGCAAGTAATTTCATTGTACTTTTTTTCTTTATGTACGGTCGAAACGAGCTGGCCGTAACATGATATATACTGTATATATATATATATATATATATATATATATAAATATATAAATATTGAACCTATTTTAGAACACTATTCTATTTTTTACAACATGACATAATTATTCATAGTATGTATGCAGTGTCATAACTACATCTCTGACGTTTATAACAAACCAAACTGTTTAAAAATCGGTTGGAAATTGAGCAAGTTATTATTATTCAAAGTACATGTACCACTAACAACACAAAGTAATGGGTGAGCGAGCTGCCTGAACCAAGATGGCCGCCATGTGCGGACGTTCTGTACGCCACCGTGAGACGTCTGTCTTTAAATACGTCTACGGTGGAGGCCGGTTAACGGAATGGAAGGAAATCAAAGTTCAGCCACAGCTCAACAACTCACCTTTACTGGACTTCTGACTGAGAGGAAGTCACACTAAACTCTCGTCAGTGATGTGTAATAACGCCTGGACGAACAACGTCCCAAGCAAACAAGTGGGAGAGATAAATGACAGACATTTGTTTTTTGTTTGTAAATGATTTTGTGTTTTAGAAAAAAAAGTCTTATCTGCACTTTGTTGGGAAGCTTTTATTTCTGATTATGTATATATCATAAACTGGTAAGATCTACCGTCAGATCAAATTAAGCATTTGTTGCTTTGTAATTTACTTGATTTAATGTATGTTACTTGTGAATCTGTCTTACATTGCATTTTTACCTCCACTCTGTGTAACGTCTACTGCACTTAATGGAAAATAAAACATTAAAAAAGAGTATCGGAGCAATTTTTTAATTTCCAATCTGATGAATATTAACCCCACAGCATCATTTTAAGAAAGTTCCCATGCTTCAAATCCACCAAAATCTGAATTTGTGAATTCTTCATTGGATTATCAAATAAAATAGTAATGGAATAGAAGGGTTTATATCTTTAACAATTGAAATGTGCTCATAGTTATGGCTCACAGGTACAAATAACACTGATGGTTTGAATGTTTGTTATAGAGAATATGTAAGTAACTCGTGATGTAAGTCATATTAAGTATGTGGGAGGATCATTATACCTGTAACAGAGCCTCCTCAGAGACGTGACAGACAGATTCACAGTGTGTAGTGAGGGAGGGACTGGACCGACACACAGGAAGTACATGACACATGGATGATGTTACTGATGGACTTACCTGAGCAGGTGAGATCCAGGATGGAGGAAGAGGATCTTGGCAGTAAACAGTCCCTCAGCGCAGATCCAGACTGAACACAGTCAGAGGGAATCCGCCACACAAAGCTCTCTGAGGACTCCTCTCTGTCTCTGATAGAAACAGCGGAGCCACAGTCCAGATCTCTACAGGCAACATCTGCTACCTTCAGGTTCCACCTGTAGTAATCTACTGGTCTCCATTCTCCTTGATATTTCACCTCCAGTGTTCCTTCACAGCGACTGGCTCCTCCCACCAACCTCACAGGTTCTGAACAGAAACAAGAGAGTCGTCAGTAGAAGAACAAAGTGAGTTTCAGTAGAACAGAAATGAACCAGATCAAAGCTGCAGCTCCTCATCTACCTGAGCAGGTGAGTCCTACAGCTTTACCAGGTGAGCAGGTGTTTCTCTCTGAGCCTGAGCTTCTACAGTACAGGAGGGAAGACTCATGGCCTCCACACTGGAACTCTTTGGTCCACATTGGAGCCTCCACTTCTCCATAGAGCGCCCCCTGGAGGACTGAAAGAGCCCCACAGCCAAGCTCGCTACAGACCACCTCTGCATCCTGCTGGTCAAAGTCCTCTTCACACACTGAGGACCACTGGTTTGACTGGTTTGACTGGTTAGACCTCACCTCCAGTCTGCCTGAGCAGTGAGTAGACCCATTCACCAGCCTGATGTAGTCTGGAGAGAAGATAGAAGATGAGAGAGAGATTAAAGACATCAGACACTAAATAAAGAGAGGGCGTGTCCATGAAGATAGAGAGCTCTGATTGGTCCAGAGGTAGGATCCACACTAAATGTTTGCATACGTTCAAAGGAGGAAATCCACATGTACATTTAGACTCATAAAGCTTGTGTTCTGCTGCCAGTTAGCTTTTTCCTTCCATCCATCCATTTTCAACCGCTTATCCGGGGTCGGGTTGCGGGAGCAACAGCTCCAGCAGGGGACCCCAAACTTCCCTTTCCCGGGCCACATGTACCAGCTCTGACTGGGGGATCCCAAGGCGTCCCAGGCCAGTGCAGAAATATGATCTCTCCACCTGGTCCTGGGTCTTCCCCGGGGCCTCTTCCCAGCTGGCCGTGCCTGGAACACCTCCCTAGGGAGGCGCCCAGGGGGCGTCCTCACCAGTTGCCCAAACCACACCTCAACTGGCTCCTTTCGACGCAAAGGAGCAGCGGCTCTACTCCGAGCTCCTCGCGAATGGCTGAGCTTCTCACCCTATCCCTAAGGGAGACGCCAGCCACTCTCCTGAGGAAACCCATTTCGGCCGCTTGTACCCGTGACCTAGTTCTTTCGGTCATGACCCATCCTTCATGACCATAGGTGAGGGTAGGAACGACGGTTGACCGGTAGATCGAGAGCTTTGCCTTCCGGCTCAGCTCTCTTTTCGTCACAATGGTGCGGTAAAGCAAGTGCAATACCGGCCCCGCTGCTCCGATTCTCCACCCAAACTCACACTCCATCTTCCCCTCACTCGTGAACAAGACCCCGAGGTACTTGAACTCCTTCACTTGGGGTAAGGACACATTCCCTACCTGGAGTAGGCCATCCATCGGTTTCCTGCTGAGAACCATGGCCTCAGATTTAGAGGTGCTAATCCTCATCCCGACCGCTTCACACTCGACTGCGAGACGCTCCAGTGAGAGTTGGAGGTCACAGACGGAAGATGCCATCAGGACCACAACATCTGCAGAAAAAGCAGCGATGAGATCCGCAGCCCCCCGAACTGTAGACCCGACTACGCCTCGATATCCTGTCCATGAAAACCACAAACTAGATTGGTGACAAGGCGCAGCCCTGGCCAACCCCCACCGGAAACGCCTTTGACTTACTGCCGAGCACCCGAACACAGCTCTCGCTTTGGGCGTACAAGGATTGGATGGCCCCAAGCAAGGACCCCCTCACCCCGTACTCCCGCAGCACCTCCCACAGTTTCTCTCGGGGGACCCGGTCATACGCCTTCTCCAAGTCCACAAAACACATGTAGACTGGATGAGCATACTCCCAAGCCCCCTCTATGATCCTGGAAAGAGTGAAGAGCTGGTCCGTTGTTCCACGACCAGGACGAAAACCACATTGTTCCAGTGGTACCTTTAGATGTCCCTTCAGAGGTGTAATGGCAAAATATATTATAACATAGTCGTATGCTGAAAGAGTGATTAGGATTAGGCGCCACTGCGGGCCACCGTCCACTGGGGATGACCTTCGTGCGTGTATAACACGGAGACGCCATCTTCACAATGCCATCTGAAATTGTGATTGAATCTGAAGCTGGCTGGTGAATGAGATTTTAGAGGAAGTTGGCTCATGTATGACATTAAAGGGCCTTAAGTCTTTAATGCTAAATAAGAATTTCCTGATATTTTCTGGTCTGTGTAAATTAATTCTTTATAAATGTATTTGAATAAGTAATTACACAATTCACTGTTTTTTTTAATGTATTATCACATTTATATATGATTTACAGACTTATTGAATGAGTTTGACACATGTTCTTATTTTGAAATCAGTTCTTACACGCCACTACCGTAATCTACTGTAATCTACAGTTGATATCTCATTGTTTTGAGAAGATATACAGCATGAACATCTCACCCTGTAGACATCCACATGATCATTTTTAACCGCAGTCATAGCGCCACCTGGTGGCAACAAGAAGTTGAATGTTTCTTACTTTACCCTGCTCCTCACAGGTTGATCTGATCCCTCTGATATGTGAATGTTATCAGAGTCCGATAATCGGTGGCGAGAGGGAGCATCGGCAAAGTTGATCCTTTACCAAGAACAACTAAACCGTTGTAACTCTACTCCACATCATCAGATTCTTTCTGATTTACACATGTGTGATGAGACTCTGGGCCTGAAGAGATGTAAAGTGGAATCAAAGTCACGGCGCCACCTACTGGCAACACAAAGTCAAATTTTCTAGTATCCAGTAAACACAAAGGTACTCAACATGGTCAACTTGTACCTAAGCGTGTGCCACGTTTAGTTACAAGTCAAAGGTGTAGTTATCGGATATAATTTTAATGATGAAAATATTAATTTAAGCAGCTCCAGTGCTACGTTTGACCTTAGTAGGAATATGTAACCCAGGTAACCTGAGAAAAAAGTGGCAACAGGAAGTTACACGTTTTTTATTTAATACCCTGCTCCTCGCAAGTTAATCAAATCCCTCTCAAATGTTAAAAGACCCAAGACCTTAATAAAGATGAAGCTTGCAAAGCGGCATTCCTGGCGTCGCTCCACGCGGTTAACGGCGACTCTTTTTCGACAGTCGCAGGAGTTCTTGGCTGCGTTTCTAGCCGTCCGGCCGGTGCCCCGGCATGCAGAGTAGCGCCTGTCGCTGCTTGCAACTTTAATTTATTTTACTCCATCTTTTTATTGATGGATGAGGAGGCTCCGCCCTTAAATCCCCGCCCCTCAACACGAATAATGGATCACAAGCTGGAACCACATTGATTCATATCTTCATATTTATTTCCATAACAAATGAATGAATGAGTGAGTGAGTGAGTGAGTGAGTGAATGAGTGGGTGAGTGAATGAGTGAGTGAGTGAATGAGTGAGTGAGTGAGTGAATAAGTGAGTGAGTCAATGAGTGAGTGAATAAGTGAGTGAGTGAATAAGTGAGTGGGTCAATAAGTGGGTGTGAGGTGGGTGGGTGAATGAGTGGGTGAGTGAATAAGTGAGTGAGTCAATGAGTGAGTGAATAAGTGAGTGAGTGAATAAGTGAGTGGGTCAATAAGTGGGTGTGAGGTGGGTGGGTGAATGAGTGGGTGAGTGAGTGAATCAGTGAGTGAGTCAATGAGTGAGTGAGTGGGTGAGTGAGGTCAGACCTTTGATCTGCGTGTCCAGCTGCTCCACCCGCTCACACACCGTCTTGCTGAGCCTCTCCACGATGTCGCTCAACGCGCTGAAGTCGGCCACGTTGTACACGTGAGTTTCCTCGGGGGGAGACGCGATGGCCTTCAGCTCGCTTAAAGCGGCGTCTCTCACACCTGGGGAGGATGTTTTTGATGAAGTCAATCAGGGGGAAAAATGACTCAAACTATACTATAATCTCCTAACAGATGTATTAATATTTCCGTGCCTGGTCTTTGGACAATTTCAGCATCAACAAAGTCCCAATCTAACAAACATTCACGGCTTCCTGTGAACTTTCTTCATTTTATTGGGGAGGCTCGGGGCGTACCGATGGCGAACAGTTCGATCCCGGCCTCCCTGAGGCTGCGCGCGGGAGAGATGACGTCATCCTCGGACTTCCCGTCCGTGATGAGAATCACGATCTTGGGAACGCCGGGCCTGGAGCCGAACTTGGCTTTAAAGCTGGTGTCCAGGATGAAGGTGAGAGCCTGACCTGGAGACCACATAGAACTCATTTGAAGATATGGAAAAAACAAAGGCCGAGAAACAAGAGACTTTCCAGAAGAGAAGCTCATTTAAACGCTTTGTGATTCCTTTTTTACAGTTTTAAATGTGTTGTTGCTTTCCGCGGGGATAAAAAAGAGATAAAGCGATGCAGCAGCAGCAGGTAACTCAGCTCTGCAGACGCCTCAGGCCTCGCCAGCACTAAACTCACAGCAACAAGTTTATCTGTAAAGACATGTGACCCGACAATGTGGTTGAACATCCAGGGTTCTGTGAATTGATCCAAACATTGTGTAATTATTGTGTAACGTTTACATTGAAAATGGCAGTTGATTCAAATAAAAGGTTGATACATTTGCCATTAATTGTTGTTTGCTTGTTTATAATATCCATAATTCATTTAAACCTGATTTCCTTACAAGAAACAACAGGGATCTCAGAAACTTTGCCTGCACCGTCCAGTAAAGTTACTGAATCGATTTCAAGTCACCGAATCGAATTGAATCGTTCTAAATTAACCCACATCGTCCAAGAATCGAATCGGCAACCATGACTCGCGATTCGAATCGAATCGTTGTTAGAATGAATCGTCACACCCCCAGTTGAAACAGCATAAAAGGAACACATCAGCTGTATCACTTTTCGAGCCGCTCTACCTGTCTTCGTGCCCCCTCCTCTGTACAGCAGGTTCTTCATCGCCTCGATCACACCCTCTTTGGTGGTGTGAGCGTTGAGGTGCCACTCGATCCGGAAGTCTTGGGAGTACTGAACCAGGCCTGCGCGCACACACACACACACACACACACACACACACACACACACACACGCACGCGCACACACACACACACACACACACAAACACACACACACACACACACACACACACAATGAATAGTCGTTTGAGCACAAGTGACAGAATCCAGTCCTGACGCTACACAAGAGGCTTTAAACAGACAAAGCATCACTCTTTCTAGATGAAGCATCCTGAATCCTCACCGATCCTGGTCTTGTCGTACCCCACCGAGAAGGCCCTGACCAGGTTCTCCAGGAAGGTCCTCACGAGCTTGAAGTTGATGAACCCGATGCTATAGGAACCGTCCAGCAGGATGACGATGTCCGATATGACCGGACTCTTGCACAACTCGTCCTCTAGAGCTGAAGTATTCTCAGTGGTCCCCATAGATGTCCCCTCAGATGTCCCCCCAGTGGCACCTTTAGATGTCCCTTCAGAGGTGTAATGGTAAAATATATTATAACAACTTTGATCATTCATCAAGACTTTTATTTTATTAGATAAACCTAAGAACAAATCATTCTCTTCTTCCAAACTAGTCTTATTGAACTATTCCACGACAGTGGTCCCCTTAGCTGTCTCCTCAGTGGTACCAGGGGGGACTTCCTTGGACTGGATGCCATAGAGCTCAAGCTACACGAGTAGTTTGTAATTGTAATTGCACATCAGCTCAACGCGGCGTAATTAAACCCTGGAGGAGCTGCAGGTGCTTCCTGTTCTACAACATCAGGAGAACACGTTCTCTTCTCACTCAGAAGGCAGCGCAGGTACTGATTCAGGCTCTTGTCGTCTCCCTCCTGGACTACTGTAACTCTCTCCTGCAGGTCTCCTGCTACCACCATTCCACCTCTGCAGCTCATCCAGAATGCAGAAGCTCCACTGGTCTTTAACCTTCCTAAGTTCTCCCTCACTCCTCCACTCCTCCGCTCTCTTCACTGGACCCGGTGGCTCATCCAGTTCTAACCACTGGTGCTCACGTACCGTGCTGTGAATGGATGGGGTCCAGCTTCCATCCAGGACCTGGTCCAACCCGACATCCCAACCTCTGACCTCTCCGCTCTGCATGTGATAAACTGCTTGTTCCTCCTCACTGAGAGCAAAACACTCCACTAGATCTCCACTCTTTGCTGTCCTGCTCCTAAATGGTGGAAGGAGGTCTCTGAAGACACCAGGACCACAGAGAGCCTTCACATCTTCAGACTAAAGACTCTACCTCCACTAACACACTAACTGTAGCACTTAAATTGGACTTGTAACGCCACTTATCTATAGCAAGTTGTAAATTGGCTTATTTGAGGAAATTGCACTTTGTTTCTGGCTCTTCTGAGTTTGTATCCTTATGTAATGCTCTCACATCCACTAGGGAGGTGCTCTTACAGGCACTCTTTGTAATCATATGCAAGATATTCAGCTATGAATGTATAAGTGTGCAACAATCTATATACAACCTTTTTTACCTCCACCTGTATTTAAGCCTCAGTTCCCGTGTTGTCTGTGTTAGGTTATCTTTCGTCCCTCCCTGAGTTGCATGTTTTGTAGTCAGGTATTCCCAGTGTTGGTTTGTGGTTATGTTGTTTTTTACTTCATTGCCAGGCCCTTTTCCTTTTTTTTGTTTCTACAAGAGCGTGTGAAGTCCGCCTGTGCTGCCTTTTGTTTCGCATTACTTTATTCTGCAAGTAAAAGGTTCCAAACCTGGAATGAAGTTTGTCGTTGCCTTATTGCTCTGCACCTGAGTCGAAGTCCTGACCCCTCACAGTAACCCTTTCACATGGGAATTGGTGGAAAAATAGTAAAACTGGACTTTTCCACTTAGTTCGGATTGAGTCAGACGTTGAGAAGGGCACACCTTTATGTCCCAAGTAATAGATAGATAGATAGATACTTTATTGATCCCTCAAGAGGGAAATTTTGGTATCACAGCAGCATGTACAGGGAAGAAAATAGAATAAAAAGATACACATTATATACAATATAATAAGAGAAATATTAAATTATTAAATTAAATTAAATAAACTGAATTTTAATTTTGAATTTAATGAGATGCCTATGCCAAAGTCTGAAGGTGAGACAAATCAGAACCTCGGTCTATCACCCTCAGACCGATGGACTGGTAGAAAGATTCAACAAAAACTCTAAAGCACATGCTGCGTAAGGTGATCAAGGTTGATGGTAAGAACTGGGACCAACTGCTGCCTTGCATTGTGTTCTCTATCTTAGAAGTTCCCGAGGGCTCTACTGGATTCTCAGCTCCTGTACGGTCGGAGACCCTGCGGGTTGCTAGATGTGGCCAAGGAGGCCACATCTAGGTCTGGGAGCAGCAACCATCCACCCAGCGCAGCATCATAAAGCACGTGGAACAGATGCACCACCGGATGACCCAGGTCTGGCCCCACATGCAGGAGTCCCACAGTGCCTATAGTCCTTGTAGGAAAGCCGAATGGGAGCATTAGGTTCTGCAACGACTATAGAAAGCTAAATGCGATTTCCCTGTTTGACACCTACCCTATGCCCCGGGTAGATGAGCTAGTCGAGAGGCTAGGGCCGGCCCGGTTCATTTCCACACTGGACTTATCCAAAGGGTATTGGCAGGTACCGCTCATCCCCCAAGCCAAGTAGAAGACTGGCTTCTCAACGCCAGACGGCGCCTTCCACTATCGAGTCCGCCCATTTGGTCTTCATGGGGCCCCGGCAACGTTCCAGAGGCTTTTGTACAAAGTACTCCGACCACACCAAGGCTATGCGGCGGCATACCTGGACGATATTATTGTCCATAGCACGTCATGGGAAAAGAATCTGCAGCACCTGGCCGCCGTTCTTCAGGGCTTACAAGAGGCGGGGCTGACAGCTCGTCTTGGAGGAGGCGAATTACTTTGGGTACACCATCGGACGAGGAAATGTGAAACCCCAAGTAAAGAAGGTGGATGCCATAGCAACCTGGCCCCAACCCCAGACCAAACGTCAGGTGAGAACTTTTCTCAGGCTAGTGGGATATTACAGACAGTTCATTCCTAATTGTGCTTCTTTAGGCGGCCCCCGTGCATGAGCTGACAAGCAAAGGCGCATCCAACGGGGTAAAGTGGACTGAACGGACACAGCTGGCCTTCAATGCCTTGAAGAAAGCTCAGTCTTGTCCCAGGTACATAATGGAAGCGAATACCCCATAACCTTTGTCAGCCGCAAACTACTTCCCCATGAAAAGAATTACTCAACCGTGGAAAAGGAGTGTCTCGCCGTCAAATGGGCAATCGTAAAACTGAGGTACTAGTTGGGTCGAGAGTTCATATTGGTTACGGACCATGCCCCATTGAGATGGATGGCCGTCAACAAAGATGAGAACGCCGAATAACCCGTTGGTTTCTACATCTGCAGGACTTTAAGTTCACAGTGGAGCACAGAGCTGGCAGACTGCACGGGAACGCGGATGCCTTGTCGAGAAGGGACGACTGCCTGTGGACTGCCGCTCCCCACCGTGGTTCGGAGCTGGGGGGGGGGGGTATGTGATGGCCCAGCCGGTGAGCAGTGCCCCACGTGGCGAGAAACAGCCAGGAGAGGGCCACCAAGAGGCATGGTAGTGGAAGGGCGGTACTACCCCAGGTGTCACTGAGTTCCCCTCCCAGGTGTCGGTAATCACGCAGGCAATCAGGAGCCTGTTTTAAGCCTTCCTCCAAGGAGACACAGAGGAGAAAGCGAGCGAGACAGCAGGAACCCGAGGAGGATGACGTTCCTCAAACAAGACGGTTCTAACGAAATACATTCTCTCTTCTGCACCAGGAGGAATCTGGCGAAGCGTCCTGATGGTCCCTGGCCGCCCCAGTGAACAGCTTTTCAGTTATCGTTTTTCCTCTCCCTTTTCCCCTCCCCGGTTGACTTATTGATAATAAACCTTTGTTAACTTGTATGCATGTAACCCTTTCATATGTGTGTGTGTGTGTATGTGACACAGCAGCATATATGCAGGCGCGTGTGTTTCTCATGTACATGTAAGTGTTTCAGTTGAGTATGTATAATGTTTTATATATGCGCGTGCACAGGTTTACAGAGTATACATGTATGTGTAAGTGTCTCAGTCGTGTGTGAGAGCATGTCAATAGTGAACGTAAGAGTGTTTCATTAGTGTGCGCGAGAGTGTCTCAATAGTTAAGTCCTAAACGGCCCCTCACATTTTTAGCTTTAGGTCTCAGTCTGGATCCGGACCAAGAGGCCGCTGCTGTATGGAACTCTTAACTTAAATAGTCAAGCAATTAAATAGAAACATGTTCAAGCATTTTAAACAGGGAGCTGACCAGATGTAAGATTTTACAGAGAAATATTCAATATTCATTATTGTAAGAACCCAATATGGGTGTAAGGTCGGAACTGTGTTCACCTTCGTGTCCACTGGATGGCGGTCTACTAAGCACTGATTAGCTCGGGTATTTAGGTTGTGGATTCACTGTGTTTTTCAAGTCTTTGACCCCAGAAGGGTTTTTGACAACTAAACCGGATGTTCAAATCTACCACGAACTGTTGCATGTTACACTGAAATAAGAGTCTTTAGAGACTTTACACCCTGCCAGTGGACCCTATCTAATGTCTCACACACAACGATGCGAAACCAACAGCAACATGGAGAAGACTCATCAACGGAGCGTCACCCAGGTCATCTTAATAACTAAGCTGGTAGAGGTCATACAGTCCATAATTATGCACACGTGTAATGGTAAATGGACTGTACCTGTACAGCACATTTCTATGAGATCATTCACACACTGATGACAGGAGCTACACACACAGTGTCACCTGCCATCACTAACATTCACACACCGACTCACCGCTACACAAGACACTTGGGTTAAGTGTCTTGCCCAAGGACACATCAACATGCAGGTTAGCCGGGCCTGGAATCGAACCGCCAACCCTCTGGCTGAAGGACACCCTTCTCCCCACTCACCCACACACGTGTCCGTTTGTCTCACTTAAACGTCCATCAGAAATACCTGAATGAAGCTCATCGAGTCCTACCTGAGCTCCATAGCAACAGCAGCAGCATCAACAGGTGCTCCATGACGACCAGGTAGACGTCTGTCGCTCTGCGTCCGTCTCTCTGCGTCTCTGACGCTCTTGTCTCATGTCCCCAGTGTATTTCCTCGTACCAGAAGAGGAGGAGCTTTACTGATACTGGTCTTTGTTTTTAGATCTTTTTCACGTCTCTTAACTGTGTTTGAGTCAGACTGATTATTTCAGTCAGCGTCCTCTTAAACGATCAGTTACAGCTACTTACTAACTAGTGTCTCTCAAAGAGACTTCATTATATAGTGAAAGTCTGTTCCTTTGACTGGTGAAATATTATGCTGAAGGTTGGAGATGTTGAGTTCAGATTAGACTCAAACCCCCAAAAAGAAATGTATTCCATAGGAAATAATAAAATACTCCGATAGCTTCTGCTGCAGGGAAATGAAAAGCAGAAAGAAAATGAGTCAGAGAGAAACTTTAAGGGTAAAACATATTCAGATGAGCTGCCAGGAGTTGAGTTTAAACCCAATGCAGTGGTGTCCTGATGTAAGGTCTCCATAGACTGAAGAGCAGGACAGCGGGGGTCTTCATTCACCACGCTACAGTACAGAGGGACTGGAACAGGTCCTGAAGTGACAGCGGGGGTCTGTGCTGGGCTCATGTTAGACAACACAGAACACACTAGTCGGCGTCACCGCGCCTCAGAAGAACTAAACTAAACCAGTTACATGCAGGACTTACAGAGCTTCACTGACCACATTGAGTTGAGGTCCATGTGAGAGGTGGAGGTGGACCACGGCCTCACTAGCTGCAGGGATGGAGAGGAGAGGCCCTGGAGGCCCTGGAGGATTTCTTTTCAATTAATTGCAAAGTTCAATAATGAATATTGCTCACTTTTATTTATGCAACACTTTAAACCCTTAATGTGCTTTTCAACAGCAAAACACAGTAACAGCTAAAATGGTTCTTCTTCATTTAACATGAATCGAATTAAATATAAAACCTAAACTATCTACCACCACTAAATCTCCCTGCTTTTTGTTTGGATGTTTCTACTGGTTTTGTGTGAACCACTTTGACTCTTCCAGGACACGAAGGCTTCATCTGGTTTATTGAAGCAAGTTCCATTAGGACAGGGGGCTTCGGAGCAGCAGTGGTGATCAGTGCCCCCCTACCATCACACACCGTGTAACGTGATGGGTGCCGTGGTACGGAAGAGCTTCATCGCTTCGCCTCCGTCTTTCCTCAAAAAGGTCAAATCAAAGGTTCCAGTTCAGATGACATTGCATGTCACCGGTGTTGTTAGTGTGTGTCATCACGTGACCAAAGGACTAGAACATGAGGTGGAACGGGGAACATGTGTTAGCTGGTGTTTCCTCACTGAGGCAACATGGCTGTCGTTCTTCACTTGTGTTACTTTACTAATGAAGAGAAGGACTTTTGTGTTTCACAATCTGAACTGCAGCTCAGTGAAACTGATCATATCTCGTTTCACACGAAGCCGCTGACCACTTAAAGATTAGAGGAGCGTTTCCATGACGACCAGAGATGTTCCTATCGGATGAACAGACCAATCGCAGCCTTGTGCGCTGCAGCAGGCTGCGTCGCTTTTGACGCCAGTGTAAAAAAAATGGGTCGACGCACGCAAGGAGGTGTGAGAAGACGCGCAAGGGAGACGCAAGGGACACGCAAGGGACACGCAAGGGACACGCAAGGGACACGCAAGGGTCTCTTGCGTCTGCGTGTCCCTTGCGTCTCTCTGAAGACGCAGAAGCATAAACTATGCAAATGTTAAACCAGAAAATGTTCTTCTCTCAGCCTGAACTATATCATGCTCCGGAAGAGAAGCATATTCGTTTAATGAAATAAGTTTATCTTCCTTATCTGTACTTTAAAGGCTTTGGGGGCCTTTAAGGCTTTTATTGCCGGGAGGTGAAGCTGATGACGCAGGCAGGAAGTCGCCCCGCAGGACAGACGTCCCGTCTCAGAGGCCGCTCGGTCCAGCCTATGCGGCCGTTGGAGGACCAGACCAGGTCTACGAAGGCTGCAGTGCTACAAGGACGCAGACTAGCGTCTCTGAGGCACAGCTAGTGAGTCAGAGCAGTGTTTTGACATAGAAAAATGGTGGCAAAAAGTGGACTTTTCCACTTATTTCGGATTGAGTCACACGTTGAGAGTGGAACGCCTCAGGGTGGTGTGATTAGTCCACTCATCTTTACAATGATTCATGAGATACTCACAATAGCACCAGCAGATATAGGGAGGTCTCTGTTTGCTGGCTGCTATGGAGGAAAAGGAAGAAACGTGGAACGTGCGGTCGGGAAGGCCGAGAAGGAGTCGACGGGGTGGTGGCGTGGGGGTGTGACTCAGGTTCTCGTTCTTTTTCACCAGAAAAAGTATGAAGGAAGGCGCCAAGCTACGGATGTACGGGAAAGAACTAGAAAGGGAGGCGACAGTTACATTTCTGGTAATGGTCTTTCGTTCCCAGTTGACATTCATACATCAGAGTACGGTGCATTCAAACAGAACCTGAGACAGGAGTGACGGGGCGCGAGGTGGCAATACCAGATAAAGGGGTCGGTATCAATAGGAGGACATCCAATAGTCTACACAGCGGAGCGGTTGGCTGTTCATCCCTGCAACAGTCAGGGAGGTCAGGTCCACTTCCTGCGGGTTCCTTAGTGGGAATGAGAGGCCTGATGAGTTCACATTGACTGTTTAACTAGTTAGTGACGGAAACCATGAGGGGTCTTGTTTGTGATGCGTTGTGTGTGTCTGTGTGTAGTTTGTTGTGTGTAATGAGACAGCTCACATAATCTGATATGAGAGGAAAGTTGTGAAACGTTGACGCAGAATCATCAGGGAAATGCAGAATGTGTGAGACCGAAGCGCCGAGATGTGGAGATGTGATTTGTAAACGTACATTCAGTTATTATCAGCTATCTTTCTGACGTGTGGCAGAGAAAGTTGTGGGGAAGCAGCAGAAGTACGTGACATGTGACATGCTCGAAGCGAGGTGATGTCATTGAACTGGCGAGTAGAACCATCGGGCTGGATTTGAATAGTCCAGAAAATGAGCCACTACCGTCTATTCCTAACCGCTGCTCCTCTGTGGAAAAGGTCATGGGGTCAAGGACAGCTGGTTAGGAGGGTTCATGTCCCGGTCGGACAGACCATCCTCCCCCCCCCCCATATGAGTGCAATGGTCTGGCCCACTTGGGATCTAAGACACTACCACTTTCTTCCACAGGGGGGCGACACGATCAACTCAAATGTTCTAATAATAATGATTATTATTATAAATGTGTCGTTTACTAGCGCGTGGAAATACAGCATGGGTGCTTGTGAATAAACACACACACACACACACACACACACACACACACACACACACACACAATGAGGAAATATTCTACACAAGTGAAAACAAAGTCACACACACTAACATGCGCACATTTTGTTTTTATTCTATTTTATTTTTGGTTTAAGTTGGCACATACAGGCAGATCCATGCACAATAAAATAAGAATACTAATAATTACTATTATTTTAATTATTATCCGTAGCACAATAATAATATAGCTCTAAAAAAATGATACAGATTTAGAAAATGGTAACATTGACAGTAATTATTACTTATTTTACAGAGCAACAGGTTAAAAATGTGATTTGAGTACATCTGATTTGTCAACTGAGGTTTCACAAATACCTTTTGATTTATTTTTTTATTTGGATAATTTAGTTCATCAGAAATAAGTGAAAAGGGAATCCTGGAATCTGAATATTAAGCCCCTCCCCCTGCTTTGTAATTAGGTCATTTGTTTTACCTACACAACTACATCACAGTAGATGTATTACATCACTGAGATGAAAAACAGAATATTAGTAAATCTGAAGCCGTTCGGCTCAACTGTAAATATATTTATTTACAGTTGAGACAAAGAAACGGCTTCGTGTGTTTTCCTCCGTCTGTGAGCGCAGAACGGAGCAAACAGCTAAAAGGGTGAAGTCCTGAAAAATAAACAAGGCGTCGCTTCTCCTTATCTGACCGACGAAGAGTCACAGCAAACACACACACACACGAACACACACACACACACACACACACACGAATATACACACAAACACACACACACACACACGGCCGCACTGGCGCCTGGTCCGTGGAGGTGGCGGTAACCGCGGGCAACAGGAGGAGGAGGAGGCCGACATCATCAGCTCCTGATGAGCGCCAGGAACTCGTCGCGGGTCTTGGGGTCCTCCCTGAAGACCCCCAGCATGGTGCTGGTGACCGTCTTACTGTTCATCTTCTGCACGCCGCGCATCACCATGCACATGTGACTGCACGCGGAGAGAAAGGACGAAAGGGACGTGATCCAGCGGTCAACGTAATGATAACCAACCAATGGAGGGGAAGGAAAGGCTCGTACGTCGCCTCGATGACCACGCCCACTCCGGTGGGCTTCAGCGCCTCGGTGATCGCCACGGCGATCTGCTTGGTCAACCGCTCCTGAACTGTGGACGCACGGACACGCAGACGTAAGCGGGTCGGACAGAGGTGACACGGGGCACTGACCTTTGACCTCCGACCTGAAGGGGTACCTTGTAGTCGCCGGCTGTAGATTTCCACGATCCTGAGAGAGAGAGAGAGCGAGAGAGAGAGAGAGAGAGAGAGAGAGAGAGAGCGAGAGAGAGAATCAATGACTGAGGAGGAGACCAGGACGATGAATTAACACGTCGTCAATCATTTATATTTTTTAAGGAACAGAATTAAAAGTAATTGTCTTTAAAATACACATTTTTAATCTATTTTTGGGGAACGTGGAGATACAATTGAGCATAAGAATAATAATGTAGAACTTTGAGAACATCGTTTCTCTGAGAGGAACTCAAATGGAATAAACACGCAGGTCTGCAGAGGAGAAAAAAACGGTGCGGTCTTCACCTTTGACCTCTTGCTCTTCTCTGTGAGAAAAACCACTTCAGACAAATTCGACCTCATCCACCCCCCAGAAAATGTCAAGGGATCAAACGGGCGGCACGGGGAGAGACGGGACGCACCTGATGGAGGCCAGAAGCTGCAAGTGAGGAACCTCTGCTGGAGTCCACATCTGTTCATCATTCCACCCCAGATGTGCCAAGTGTGTCATTCTATCATAACTATTAAATGTATTATCTTAATTTTATTATAGGTTAATAAAATGAATAAACTCCACAGAAGGAGTCCCCCCCCCCGGTGGTCAGCAGAGAGAATGCAGCTTTAAGTCAAAAGAACCGGGTGTCGTTTTAAAAAGATAAATCTCCTTCCGGTAATATAATATTAATGTCTCACGTTTCATTATGACGAGCTCTAAATCCACTAAACTGTGAAACCATCGATGAGCTGGAGTGATGCTGCGCTATGATTGGCCGGACTGCGTTCAAAGGGGCGGGACTTAACAAAGTGTAAGCCAGAGGTGACATTTTTACCGGCCCCCCCAAAAAAAAAACAGCGAACAAAACCGCATTTCCCTCGGAAACCGCTGTTGCTTCCTCTCACGACCACGACGCACCTCCACGCTCGCAGTGGCGGCGTGCACGCTGGCGGCGTGCACGCTGGCGGGTTAGCGACGGGGTGTTAAGTGCGATAAGCCTGGAGGTATTGGGGTCAGCGGGATCAGATTCTACGCTGGTACACACACGTTGTTTAATAATCAGCTTAGGTTCACTCTCACTGTCTCGCGATGAGGAGGGACGTGACTCACCTGGCCAGCTTGCTGAGGCCCAGGACTCTCTTGTTGGGCAGGTAGCCGATGTGAACCTGCACCCACGGGAGAAAGATCAGGATCAGACGCTTCACGCCAGCTGGGGTCCCCGAGGCGAGGCGGGTGGTGCGCGGAAGCTCATGGAAACCAGATGGATTACTCTTATTTTGACGGGGTTGACTTCTTAATAAGAGGTATTGTTCTGTTGCTGCAGTGGAAGGAGCAGACACGCCCATCCAAAGCGACGTAGCCGGACGTCAGCGCGGCGGCCGTCTCCATGGGCGCCGTTGCCACAGTGACCGCGTGACAGCGCTAACGGCTGGCTAAGTGCTGGCTACCGCTATCTCCAACGCCGGTTCCACCGGTTCAGGGGGAAACAAGCGCATTGACCTCTGACCTCGGGGAGGTGCGGAGCAGCATGTGGACACAAACGTAGGTCTCCTCCACCTTAAAAAGCGCCTCCTCATTCAAATGCATTATTATTAACAGAGACTTTTGCTTTAAAATACAAGGGATTTCCCTGAGAAAACGGGTGTTTTAACTCAAATGTACTTTAAGTGATGATTTTTTTTTTAATCACAAACGTCCTCGTGTCGCTGATGTGGAAGAGAAGAAGAAGACGAAGAGCGGAACAGGTGGACGAACAAAAGACGAGAGGAGGGAGAGACGGACAATCATTGATGTCTGGAGGCTGTAATTCCCTCTCTCACACACACACACACACACACACACACTCACACACACACACACACTCACAGTCCACTCAAATGTCAGACGCAATTTGTTGACGAGACGAGAGAAAGGGCAACAAGCGTGCAGAGATCTCTTCTTCCTCTTCCTCTGCCTGACATATCGGCGTGGAACAGGCGGACCGTGACGGATTATCTGCCTGCGTTATTCACGTTTATGTCAGGGGAGAGAAATGTAAGATATATTTCTATATATTCTATTTATATATAGTGGATTTGTTAAATTGTAGCTCATAATTTAGACTGCAGAATGCAAACGTTGAAAACGTGCTGTGTTTTATTAAATTAAACTGAAAATACTCAACGTTGCACAAAGTAATTTACATTATTTTATTAATTTTTTTCTTGATCAAAACATATAATTCCAAATTGTACCCAAACATTTATTATATTTTTTTTATTTGAGCTAGTAAACATCCGAAAACGTTATTTACACTTTGACGACTCTTTAACCTTCGGTTTGATTTTCTGATTATTTGTAGATTATTTGAGGCAGCCGGAGACTGAAATGACACGAAGGACAAAAGGTTCATCAGACGACACAATGAAACGTCTCCAACTGATTGATCTTCTGTCAGGAGGATCCGGAGGAGGACGAGGACGTGGTGAGTCACTGAGGGACAGACGATGACAGGGGGGGGGGGGGGGGGGCGGGGCATAAAAAGCCACCTGACTGACACACACACACACACACACACACACACACACACACACACACACACAGAGGAGGTGTGGAGTGTTTGTCATCAGAGCTCATTCATGGTGAAAAAAGATCAGCTGCCCGTTGACGTCTTTAACAACGTGCACCTGCTGCTGAAGGTGGAGGGGAGGAGGAGGGGGAGGAGGGTGGGGGGGTGAGGAGGCCAATCGGGCTTCTTAGTGGAGACTAATGGTGTGAGGAGGAGGAGGAGGAGGAGGAGGAGAGGAAGAGGGGGAAACAACAAATGCAGGATAACCAGATCTCAGCTAATCTGATCCCGTGTTCTCGGACCAGTTGCCTTCTGGGTAAAATGTTTCTGGAAGATTCACATCTTGTTTGACATTTTCAAAAATCTTTAAGTATTGAATTAAAACATTTGCAGCTTCCTCCACAATATCGGAAATAAAGCGACTCGGCTGCAGCCAAATAGGTTTTACATGAATGAATGTGTAGCGGCCATCTTTGTTTAGTCGTCAGTGAACTTATGGAGGGGGCGGGGTCATCTAAAGTTAGCTTAGCTTAGCTTAAAGCAGAACTTTCAGAGCGACCATAATGATCCAGAATCATCCTCTGGGGATCAGGAACACGAGCGCTGAATGAAGCCGGGGGACGGGGGACGGGGGACGGGGACGTTAGCTCTCTCACCCTGCCGAAGATGGGCACCAGGTGATGTTCACACATGGAGAACATGTCGATGTCTTTGACGATCACCATCTCGTCGTGGTCCTCGTCGAAGATGGCGTCGTTCAGCACGTCTGCAGAGGGAGCGAGAGGACACGGTCTCTATGGGACACGTCATCAGGACACGGTCTCTATGGGACACGTCATCAGGACACGCATGCTATTCCCTAAATGAGCCTTTCTTTCTATTACATTTATTAAAATACCAACTGAGAAATGTATTTAATAATTATTACGAGCAGTTATAACCGTAACAAACAATGTGCAGTTTATAGCAAATAAACAAGCGATTTAAAAAAAAAGGGAAAGAATGATACTTTTAAAATAAAAGTGTAATAAAGTGAATTCATCTGAACCCTTCGAGGCGTCACACAGACGATCCTCTTTTTAATA
This sequence comes from Gasterosteus aculeatus, assembly GCF_964276395.1. Lineage (NCBI taxonomy): Eukaryota > Metazoa > Chordata > Actinopteri > Perciformes > Gasterosteidae > Gasterosteus > Gasterosteus aculeatus. Next base: position 23,435,024 of record NC_135700.1, on the reverse strand, counting down.
AAAGCTATTTCACCTTTAGTTTTCCTGCTGTATTCGTTTATCATCTTTCCAAAGCGATTATCTCCACTGGTTAAAAAGGTGTGTTGATATATGAAAGCCGCTCGCATCACTTCCTGTCCCCTGGAGGACGGACGGAGGGAGGGGGGGGACCTCCGTCTCTTTATCGCAGTCTTCTGTAAACAGTGGCGGTCTAATTAGAGCTCTGCTCTCGATGCTTTATTGCATTTTCTTTCTCAGTTGCCGGAGTCCAATAAAGCTTTATCTGTTTGTGAGGACGCAGACGCGCTCGCGCTCACGCCGCCGTCTTCTCATTTCCTGGATCGGGGGGGGGGCACAGTGAGACAGCAGAGACCCGACCTGTTGCTTCGGCCTCTGCTGCGTATCCTTCAAGTCCGTCCCTGATGTTACGTTCGTCATGGAGAACTTTCCCAGCACCACCTACTCTGTCCTTTATCCCCTCCACCTCCTCTGTCCTTCATCCCCTCCACCTCCTCTGTCCTTCATCCTCTCCATCTCCTCTGTCCTTCATCCTCTCCACCTCCTCTGTCCTTCATCCTCTCCATCTCCTCTGTCCTTCATCCTCTCCGCCCACTCTGTCCTTCATCCTCTCCGCCCACTCTGTCCTTCATCCTCTCCACCTCCTTCATCCTCTGCATCTCCTCTGTACCTCCTCTGTCCTTCATCCTCTCCACCTCCTCTGTCCTTCATCCTCTCCATCTCCTCTGTCCTTCATCCTCTCCACCTCGTCTGTCCTTCATCCTCTCCATCTCCTCTGTCCTTCATCCTCTCCACCTCCTCTGTCCTTCATCCTCTCCACCTCCTCTGTCCTTCATCCTCTCCATCTCCTCTGTCCTTCATCCTCTCCACCTCCTCTGTCCTTCATCCTCTCCACCTCCTCTGTCCTCCATCCTCTCCATCTCCTCTGTCCTTCATCCTCTCCATCCGCTCTGTCCTTCATCCTCTCCACCCGCTCTGTCCTTCATCCTCTCCATCTCCTCTGTCCTTCATCCTCTCCGCCCACTCTGTCCTTCATCCTCTCCATCTCCTCTGTCCTTCATCCTCTCCATCTCCTCTGTCCTTCATCCTCTCCATCTCCTCTGTCCTTCATCCTCTCCATCTACTCTGTCCTTCATCCTCTCCATCTACTCTGTCCTTCATCCTCTCCATCCGCTCTGTCCTTCATCCTCTCCATCTCCTCTGTCCTTCATCCTCTCCATCTCCTCTGTCCTTCATCCTCTCCATCTCCTCTGTCCTTCATCCTCTCCATCCGCTCTGTCCTTCATCCTCTCCACCTCCTCTGTCCTTCATCCTCTCCATCTCCTCTGTCCTTCATCCTCTCCACCCGCTCTGTCCTTCATCCTCTCCATCTCCTCTGTCCTTCATCCTCTCCACCCGCTCTGTCCTTCATCCTCTCCATCTCCTCTGTCCTTCATCCTCTCCGCCTCCTCTGTCCTTCATCCTCTCCACCCGCTCTGTCCTTCATCCTCTCCATCTCCTCTGTCCTTCATCCTCTCCGCCTCCTCTGTCCTTCATCCTCTCCGCCCACTCTGTCCTTCATCCTCTCCATCTCCTCTGTCCTTCATCCTCTCCATCTCCTCTGTCCTTCATCCTCTCCGCCTCCTCTGTCCTTAATCCTCTCCGCCCACTCTGTCCTTCATCCTCTCCGCCTCCTCTGTCCTTCATCCTCTCCGCCTCCTCTGTCCTTCATCCTCTCCATCTCCTCTGTCCTTCATCCTCTCCATCTCCTCTGTCCTTCATCCTCTCCACCCGCTCTGTCCTTCATCCTCTCCGCCCACTCTGTCCTTCATCCTCTCCATCTCCTCTGTCCTTCATCCTCTCCATCTCCTCTGTCCTTCATCCTCTCCACCCGCTCTGTCCTTCATCCTCTCCGCCCACTCTGTCCTTCATCCTCTCCGCCTCCTCTGTCCTTCATCCTCTCCGCCTCCTCTGTCCTTCATCCTCTCCGCCTCCTCTGTCCTTCATCCTCTCCATCTCCTCTGTCCTCCATCCTCTCCACCTCCTCTGTCCTTCATCCTCTCCATCTCCTCTGTCCTTCATCCTCTCCACCTCCTCTGTCCTTCATCCTCTCCATCCGCTCTGTCCTTCATCCTCTCCACCTCCTCTGTCCTTCATCCTCTCCGCCTCCTCTGTCCTTCATCCTCTCCACTTCCTGCAGGACTTCCTCTCCAGACGAAGCGTGATGGAAACAACAAATGATACTGCTGCTCACTACAGCGTCACACACACACACACACACACACCCTGGAGGATAATGCGTTAAGTCAACCGTAACTAGATAAAGGAAGCTGGTGCAGACGCCCCGAGTGACAGAGACGAGGCGTCTCTCAGGTAGTGACAGCGTCACTGATCATCGGCTCTACGTTTCATAGTACTGCACACGCACACACGCACACGCACACACGCACACGCACACAGGAGCGGCCACATGTTGACACGTTGTGAATGAAGCAGGAGACAATGGAGGGAATCACTCAATATAAACAAGGTTATTCATTCATAGTAAAGGCAGCCACACACACACACACACACATATTCTTAACACTGGCTGTATGTTTGTCATCCCCAGATGTTCACGCCTTTAAGTACACAACAAAGCAGAGTGAAAATGATTCAACCTTGTTAACAGATATTTGTTATAAACTGAAATAACACAAGTAGCGTAACAAGTGTTTCTCCTCTTTCAGCACAAGGTGAGAACGATTAAACAGAATCCCTCATAGGAGAACGCATTGGTAATTCAGATGTTGAGATGCTGTCAAGGGCCTCATTAGCTGCACCAGCTGAGTGTTTGAGACGGAACTCGTCAAACATCTGGACGAGACACCGTTGCCCTGGAGGGACCAGGAGAAGGAGACAGATGGAGGCACAGTCCTCAGGTCTGGAGGCGTCGCACCGGGAGCCTGCGAGGACCACGTCTTCATTAAAGTCCAATTCTGTGTCTAGTTACTTATGGATGGACACCGTCTGGTGTCAAATCCCAAACTGAGATTTACCGTAAAATCTCTGCATCTCTTTGGCTCATTCCTCGTCGGTCACGTGCTGAACAACAAGAGGATTTTCTGCACATGACTGGTTCAAAGCTGGACCCGTGACCTGAGCGCACACACACGTACACACACACACACACACACACACACACACACACACACACACACACACACACTCCCGTGAACTCTCTGATCAAACAGTGACATTAACAAACGCTGAAACTCTCCACAGACGTGCAGAACACATCTGTTTGTCTTTATGTTCTCTGCTCTTGGGACATAACGGGGGGGGGAGTCTCCTGCAGCAGCCAATCAGGAGCCTGCAGGACACATGTGTACCATCACCGTCACCACCGTCCCCACCTACCGCGAAGACCAACTCTCACTTCTACGCCTCCTGTTCGCTGCATTCCTTCCTTGTTTCATAAAGCGCATAAAACATCCCCCACAAAACCAGCTCCAGATGGGGGAGGGGGGGGGGGGGGGGGGAGGCCAGGGGGGCGAACGGCGTCCCATGTGAAACCGCTTCACACCGGAACATGACTCAGCAAGAGCTGAAGGGCGTCAGGTTCAATACAGAAATGGACATTATTCAGTCTCAATAATTAAGTCAATTAAATGTGACGCCGAGAAAATTAAATTATTATTTCAGTAAACTTCTTCAAAAACATACTTTTTAGTTGTGTGACGTCTGAGGTGTCTTATGTCTGATCGTGTCCCTTCCTTCCTTCATATGTGTCTTATCGTCTCATTGTCCAACGTATGCATGGACACTTCTTTGTTTGTCCAACACACAAGTGGTTGTGCTTCATCCAGCAGCGTTCCATCACCCCGACTCCAGCCTTCATTCCCATGCGAGACACTAAGACGCCTCCCGGGAGTTTGACGCCTTCCAACGGACGTCTCTTCTTGCTAATTGTGCAGCAGCGATGCAAACCGCCCCCCCACATGTTTGTGCATCTGTAATATTGAACACACAACTCTTTTCGAGAGTTCTGTCTTGCTAAGCTGACGGCCATGTTGGTGGATGTTTTCCACTGATGATGCAACAACAAATCCAACAAAACTAAAGGGAATCCTTCCACAAACAGCGCTGTGGATAAATATACGTGTGCAAATGTTTATGCCACTTACATGTTATACTTCATTCACTCTAAATCAATCAAACATCTTATTATCTCCACACACCCGATGAAATGTTTCCATTTTAATCAGTGTAAACTAGTGTTATAACACATCGTTATATTATTATGTGTTAATGTGCTAATCAAAATGTATAATTCCTGTAAATTAATGTATTTTGTGGTGCCGTTCTGTGTCATGTGCATGTACATATTAGCTGTGAGCTTTTTAGTATCCCCTTATCAGTGAAGTACTTCAAACTACTGTACTACCTGTACAAAGTAGTATTAAAGACAGGACACGTGAGGAGCGTTTAACTGCCACCTGTCAATCAACCCGAACCCCCCCCGGAGCGCCTGCGTGGCTCCACAGAACTCACCGATGATCTTCTCCTGGTAGCCTTTGGTGAAGAACTGCATGGCGGTGGCGGCCCTCCACGGGGTCTTCAGGAGCCCCTGCCGCTGCGGGTCCTCCCCGAGCCCCCGCAGGATGGTGGTGTACGCCGCGGCCAGGGACGGCAGGCTGGTCTGGTTGTCCTCCACGCTCCTGGTGCGCTCCTCCCGCCAGCTCTCCATCACCGGCCGCGGCGCGCCGGGCTCCGCGCGCGGAGGCTGCGGCGCGCAGGCGGACGCGGCGGCTGAAGCGCACCCGGAGCCGCCCGGTACCGGCCGCTTCCCCGTCCGGTCAAAGTGTCCGTTGAGCGCGGAGCCGCCGTCCGCCTGCTCGGTCGGTTCGGAGTGCTCCATCACTTCTTCTTCTTCTTCTGTGGTGGACTTTCGGCTCTCGGGCGGCCACTTGTTGAGTCGGTGCGTCGCACTTGCGTTCTTTAAGTTGAACGCGTCGGGACACTCGAGGCTTTATAAGAGCAGGATAATCCAGGGCGCGCTCCCATTGGCTGGCCGCCTCCACGGGGGCGGGGCCAACATCTCTTCCACCAGGGATTTCACTAACGCATCAAGGAGTAGAACTACTCGGTTACAGGCTACAATACCGCGTTAAAAACCTGGCTCAAGTACAAGTACACAATCATCTAGTTCACAGGAGTCTTTTTTCATCTTCAGTGCGATCGAGTCATAACGAGTTTTTAACCCAAAATCGGAGGCGAGATGATGTAAAAATATGAATTGTTTGTCAAGGAAATGGGCTTTTTAAAACTAAAACACATTATCTTTAATTGACTTAAGGTCCACATATCTGTAAAAATAAAACTCCAAGAAACAACTAGAATAACTCACTTGCTTTTCAATAATTCAAATGAATTCTTAGTCGCTTGTTTTCCTCTTTTTAATACAGGTCTTATATTTTTAGAGTCATTCTTTTAAACATTTTTTTTGCCGGTTGCATCTTTATAAAGAAGACTAATTAAAAACCAATACATTTACACAATTATTCACATTGTCTGCGCAGGTGGACGAACTTAACTTCCCTGTGAGGAGTCAATGAGTGTGGGGTTGAAATGATGCATCATGGGAAATGTAGGACCAAATGTTTCACCTCTTTAAATCACTAAGCAGCTGTTGAAGCCTTTTCTAAATGAAATCACACAATTTTCTTTTCTTTTTTTTTTTTAGGGACAAAGTGGATCCCCAGAAAAGTTTGGGAAACACGTAATATTCATCCGCCGCTGAAAGTAGTTCCGACCGAAGCTCCGCCTCCTCTCGGCGAGCAGATGGTCTCTTAGAGCCGGACGGACAGAGTGAACACAACACAATAAGAACACAACTGTGACGTCTACCTTTTAAATAAAAAATGATCATTGAGAAAAGTAAACCAACAAACATCTACATTTATTCAACTTTTAAAATACACAGAAGAAACACCACGAATGTAAGAGATGACGGTCCAGCTGATCACTAACCGAAGGCCTCTTTAAACCTTCAGAGTGCCTCAAAGAACAGAATCAGCAGCACGGACACGTCGAGGATCTAAAAGTTAGTTTTTGTTAAAAGCAAACGCTGAAAGCTTGGCGGAGGGATCCAAAGATCTCTTCTTCTTGGCACCATTTTCATCTGCTTCTACCGCTCCACGCTCGTCATCTCCTCCTCCTCCTCCTCCTCCTCCTCGCTTCCTCTTCTTCAGGTCGGCTGCTTCTCCTGTTTGGCTTTTTGCTCTTTCCGTCCACGACTGAAAGAAATGATACAAAAAAAAAAAAAAAAAAAAAAAAAAAGGTATGAAACGTTAATTACAGGACAAAGTCACATTGTTCTGTTTCAATGCACCTGGAGCGCACAAACACACACAAATAGCACCCTGTCATGTATAATCACCACTGACAGGCTGCTGCCTCTTTTTCCCTCCGCGTGGTCTTGTTTATTTTCTGTCTGAGCAGAGACAAAAGGAAGCGCTTTCCTGGACGTAATGGAGTTGGGATGAATCATCGGGCCTGGTGTGTGTGTGTGTGTGTGTGTGCGCCATATTAACCCCCATTTATATTCACACACACACACACAATACAAAGCTGTGACGTCTCGCACAGCAACTGTCAATTTATTGCATTGGACTGAATGATGTAGTTATGGGGGGTGAATTTAAAAGATATAACGACGTATAATGAGAATTACCAGTGAGGTGTATTTTAGGACTCTGACTTCCTGTTAAATGAAGATTTCTTTGGCTCTTCGTCTCATTTCCAAAGAACATCCACGTTGGTTTGTGCTCCCTTTCATCATTTATCGCGTCTCACGATGGTCGTGGACACGGACGGGTGGAACGTACGTCCTCGGGTTGAAGAGCATGACGCCCTACACTTCAGATGGATGCGCAGCTCTCGAGTCGAGTCGGGCCAGACCCCCCAGACCCGCCTCAGCACGCTTATCGCCCAGCTGTCTACGCCAGCACCAGAGAAGAAGTCGTCTCCTACCGCGAGAATCACGTAATAAAGGCCCTGGTTTCTGACAAAGGGTCATGTGATAGGATCTTAACCCGGATCACACAACGTGATCAAACAAACGACAAAACAAGAAGGGTCCTTCAGAATAAAGGAGGCGAGTGAACCATCAAAGTAAGAGCGGCCCTTCAAAATAAGTGCAAACAGAGCGTTTAAGCAGAGCCGTCACGCAGGCGTCTGTCCTGCAGCGGCTCGCTGCTATTATCATATGATCAATGCTTTGTGGCCTCGCGGCCCCAACGCGCTCTGCAGGGTTCCCAAGCAACAGGTGCCCCCCTCCCCCACACACACACACACACACACACACACACACACACTCGAGTGTCCTCCGGCTCGGCTGAGGGTCTTGATGTATGCCGGGTCAGGCACAGACATCAATGCCTATTAGGGATGGTGTGGATGAAAGGAGGAGGTGCGTCATTACAACCCCCCCCCCCCCCTTTATTCACCCAGCGACTGATCTGTTCCGGTCGGCCGTATGAGCTGAAACACTTTGAGGAGGTGCAGACGTCTCATCAGACCCTTCAGGCTCCTCTCTGGAGCCCTGGGGGGGGGGGGGGGGTGGTGGGGGTAGGGGGGCTCTCACCAGTCGCTCCTCTGCTGACAGCGTCCTGAAGCGCCCCATGGCCTCCTTGATGACCTCGGTCTCCTCCAGCTCGGGGTGGTCGGCGCTGATGCTCTTCCTGTTCTCCTCCAGCCACAGCTGGAAGCCCGTCTTCGGCCTGAAAACCCACAAGAACATTCAGTGCCCCCGCTGGGCCCCCTGCCCCCCCCCCCCCCTTTCAAAAAGGGTTCTGCAGCTCCATGTCTCACCTCTCGTTTTCGCCGCTGTCTGCAGGCGGTGCTGGGGGCGGGGTTGGAGGCGGGGCTTCAGGTTGCTTCTGCGTGATCCCCTGGGTCTTCTTCTTGGAGCTCGTCATCTGCAGCAGAGTGGGCTGAGTCTGGAGACGAGGAAACAAAGGAAGGATGAGAATGTTCAGACGTCTTACAACTCAAATCTCACCACAAAAACAATTCTACACCTAAATGAGTAAAAAACATTCACTAGAAACGATGACGCCATGAAGAATTCATCTGAGACCAACAGTCATGTGACGTAAACCAGCGGCTCCGACACATTGCGGTGAACTTGAGGGAAACGGGGCGCGCGTCGTAAAGAGATCCCGATACCTTGCTTCTGGGTCGGGGGGGCAGCGGTTTGAGGACGGGGCCTTTGTTTGCTTTCCCCGCAGAGCCGGCGAGCGGCGACGCCTTCCTGCCGGACGCCATGTTGTCCAGGATGTTGGTCCCGCGTGGCGCCGCCGCCGCCGCCGAGGGGGAGAAGGAGGCAGAGGAGGAGACCTGCGGAGGCACAAAGCTTCACTCACGCTTCTGCACATTAAACCATCGCAATCAAACACGGCGGCGCTGCGCTCACCTTGAAGGGATTCGCACGTCCGGCTTTACCAACTGCAAAGGACAGAATATGTTCTGATCACATGACGGGAATATCAAGTATTAACCCCAAACACAGCCTGTTCAGCTGCATCAGACCTCTGACACGCTACTCCTCCCCGTTTAAGGACTTTACACCCAGTAATATTTCTATACAAATGGAACGTGTAATTGTGCCCGTGGAATCAAAGACATCTCACACACTTCCTGAAACCTGCCGGCGGCGGCGGCTACTCACTTGGTGTCAGAGAAGGTGAAACCGCAGGTGAAGCAGCTTCTTTAGCAAACGGATTCACACCTGCAGAATGAGACACGGCCCATAATGACGTCATTGACCACACACACACACACACACACACACACACACACACACACACGAGGCCGCGGTGGAACTGACGTTTTCTGGTTTCTGGTTCCTCGTCTTGCTCCATCTGCTCCACCTCCTCCTCCTCCTCGGGCTCTGGTACCTGCTCCACCTGCTCAGGTCTGTTGCTCCGGCGTCCTCCCGTCACCTGGTACCTGTCCCGAATAACAAACTCGTGAATCACCATCTTTCGCGTCGTCTACCTCCAATGTGTATCCGCCACATACGGAGTCCCGCCTTTAAACTACACGCCGCCGTTACCCAGAAGGCCGTCTGGCGGCGGCCGGGTGCTCCGGCTCTTCTTCCGATTCCTCCTCCTCCTCCTCCTGCTGCTGGAGCCGGTTGGCCTTCTCCAGGGCGACCTCGCTGAGGCGCTGGGCGAGGCCCATGCGGCGGGAGCGCGAGGCGTAGCGGATGGCGAGGGTCACCGCGTTGTGCGTCATGAGCTCCGCCAGCTCCACACAGCGGAACTCCCTCTCCAGCTTACAGGAGAGCTGCAGGAGAGACGCAGACCACCTCCTTATTCATTACACTTCCAATGAATCTCTGCATTTAAAGTTAAATTAACATCATACCGTGGTTTATATTTTGCAATAAATATTGCAAAAGCTGATCAGACAAATAATAATAATAACGACTCACTGCAAACATCTTCATGAGCAGCTCCTGCTGCTCCTTCTGGGAGCGAGTCTGAGCCTCCTCGTCCACCTCGTAGCCGCTCGCCGACAGGAAGCCAAAGTGGTTCTCGAAAAGGACGGAACGCAAGAACTGCTCCTGGAGGAGAGACAGAGGAGGAGAGACAGGAGTCACTGAGGGAGTCTCCTCACAAGGAAGCAACCAGGGAAACGTCTCCTCGAGGCGGGTCGACGGGACTCTGGTCATTCAAACATTTGCTTGAAATTCTGGTAATAAAATAGTAATATAATCCTCCCAGGTGTCGTGTTGTTTTAGTCCAGGCTAAGATCACGTTTACTGCATTACGCTCCAATCCGAGCTGACGTTAGCAGACGTTAGCTCGGCGCTAGCGGTTTACCTCCATCAGCCCCTTCTCCGTGGAGGTCTGACACATGGGCAGCTTGAAGGGCAGGATGGCCACGGCCGGCCTGGGCAGCGTGGGGGGGTACCGGGAGCCTTTGCAGGGGATGCACCTGAGAGCAGGAGGAACATCAGGAGAACTAAACGGGTCCTGCAGGTCGACTTTTAATGGAATATAGATTGTCTTTAGTTATGAGTCCACCATGTGAGGGTCCAGGTACGGTGCGTTCAGGTGAAATAAAACAAAACAGACTTCACTTTGCTTCCCGTATTAAAATACTGACCAGAACTCTAACCAGCAGTTTACAGGAAACAAATCCTTGAAGTTCATGACTTGAGTCATTAAGTGTCTCATCTTGAAGGACATTCGGGGTAATGAGCCGACTCACCTGAGCTGCTGGGGGTTCTCGTGGACCCCCACCACCCAGTAGTGGTCCGACCGGCTTTTGCACGTTTCCCCGGTGTTGCACACGGGTGTCCAGGTGTTGCCAAGGGAACGGTTGAGCATCCGGACCGCCCCCTCCGAGTCCGCGTAGCACGGAGTGCCTGGAAACCGACAAACCTCTTGTGGATTTGAGCTACTTTAATAAAAACTCACCGCGTCTCCAGAGGTATGAAAACACACGCTGACCCTCGGCGGTGAACCCGAGCCACGTCAGGTGGGACCGGTGGGACAGCGGCAGCGCTTCCCCGCGGATGAGCTGCCTCTTCCTGGGCCCGAGCCGCAGCAGCTGGACCCCCAGGGCCTGATCCCCGTCGAAGCCGGGGGCTGAGGACGGAGACGGGAAGCTCACGTGAGGGGCTCAGTGAGAAGAGCTGCTCTGGTTTCACTTCATTTCTCTTAACTGACACGGAGAGTTCAAGGCCGAAGTAAAACCTTCCTCTGGACCAGCGGTTCCCAAACTCAAGAACGCCGCGGCCCACTTTGAAATCTGCCCCACCCAAACCTTTACTCACAACTCTGATCAAAACATAATGGTTAAATGACCTTAAGAATTTAACCAAAATCAAACATTGCGCGAGCAAAAGTCCGTCTCCGTGAGGTATTTGCTCGCTTGTGAAACGTGAACTTTGTTGCTCGCGAGGAGAATCTCTGCTCGCGCTCGAAGGGGTTTTCCACGCGCTCGCTGTTGTTCTTCCTGACAGTAAGGTGGAGACGGTGCTTTCAGGGTCCGATCGATGCCGCGAGGTGCGTCCGCTCCCGCCGCCCCCTTCGCCAGCCACGCCTTAAATCTTCGGCTTTTCAAAATTGAAAATTAAAAAACTATTTATTGTAAATGACCTCTCGTGGCCCACCTGCAGTACCTTCGCGCCCCCCTGGTGGACACTTTGGGAATCGCTGCTCTAGTCCTTAAAACCATTAAATAAGATCCGGTACTAAAGCGTCAGCTGCAACAACTGAGACTTAAAAAAATATACTTACTAGATACTAAAGCTTCTTTTAAAGCTTTAACATCTGTCGTCACCTTAAAATACGTTATTGTGTTTAAACCGGCGAGAATAAAGTAATAAAAGTATTTATACTATTTCATCTCTGCCGTTGTTGCTGGCGGCAGGTGACTAAGAGGAAGGTGGAGGTTTTCTTTAGATCTGATCAATACAATGACAGCACTATTGATCCGGCTCATTGGCTCGGTTCTTCGTCGATACACAACACTTCGATTAAGTTGTGAAATAACAGTAAACAAATCTTGACTTCATTGATCATCACCGTGGTTACCGGCTGCTCCACCGACAGACTCAATTCTGAGGGTTTGATGTGCGCGTGTGTCCCTCCCCCCTCTCTCCCCCCCTCCCTCCCCCTCTCTTACCTCGGTGGTAGACGATAAGCAGCTGCTCCCCGTGCCCCGCCATGCAGACCACGTTCCCCTGCAGGCTGAAGACGTCCCTCTGGACCCCCCCCACGGAGAAGAGGCGGAGCATCAGCGCGCTGGTAGCGACCGCCGCCCAGCCCCCCCCGAGGCACAGCGCCCGCGCCTCCTCGCCCGCCGGCAGGTCCACCATCCAGTCCTTGTTGGTGTCCCAGGAGGAGAAGTGGAGGCACTGCAGCTTGCTGAGGAGGAGGAGGAGGAGGAGGTGAGGAAGGGTAGAGCAGGGTTAGTTCTGAGGGGGGAAAGAGGGGGGGTCTACCTGGCGAGCTCCTCCGTGCCGGGGCAGGCCAGCAGCACGGCCTCCTGGGAGAGGTCGGCCATGGTGTGACCCAGCGAGTTGGTGAGGTGCATGGCGTGGTGCACGGCCGTGTCGTGGAACTCCACGTCGACGGCGTTGTCCTGGTCGTCGTTGTAGCCGCGAACGATTCCGACAGAGTTCCACATCTGGAGGCAAAGCGTTTGTCCATTTTTAATTCTTTCATTAAAGTCGTGTTTCACGTGAACAGGAAGCACCGATCTCCTCCCTTCCTGTCAGGTTAGTTCAGGGCCCCCAGGAGATTTGCACTCTGGCCCTCAGAACATTTGACCTGCTTTATAGTCACAGTAATCTGGATAAAAAGGTCATTGAGCTCATCTTTGCTTTGAGTTGAAGATGAAGATGATTAAGAGGAGAGGATGGACCGACCATGAAGCGGTGCGTGAGGTGAGCCGGCGTGGAGCCCGGCTGAAAGGCCTTCTGCGGCGGCGTCGGCAGGGGCCCCTCGTAGACGGGGCGAAGGGGCCCCGGCGGGGGGGCGGCCGGCGTGACGGCGCTGCTGCCGTCGTCGTCGTCCCCAAATTTGTCCCGACCAAACTTCAGCGAGCCGGCGTCTGAAGAACAAAAACCACAACGGTTTACTTCACGTGTTAAATCCTCTCCGCTCGCGTCCAGTCGAAGCTGCTCTGGTTTGTTGTCACATAAAGATTCTAAAACCAAAATAATGATCCTCGCTCACCCAGCGAGAGCTCGTCGTCCAGGACCGCCCCTCGGTTCCTCGGCCGCCCCGTCGCCGGCATCAGGCAATCGTCATCGTCTTCGTCGTCCCCGGGTTTCTTGACCGGCGAGTTGTTGCCGTCGCTCAGGCCTTCGTCCATGACCCGGCCGTCGTCGTCGTCGTCAAACAGGTCGTCGTAGTCTTCGGCTGCTTTCCTCGCCGGCTGAAAGTTCAGAGTCAACGAAGGAAACGGAAAATATCGAAACCGCGCGGTTTTGGCAGAAGAAGCTGATTCTGTGCAGACGGTTTAAAAAGAAAAAAAAGAAATGATCAGAACATTCGCTGATTTCTCTTCCATCAATTGATTGAATCATCTAACCTTGGTGGAGGAGGAGGAGGAGGAGGTGGAGGAGGTGGAGCCGAGTCCGTCCAGCAGACCCAGGCAGCCCTCCGTGTCTGTGTAGGCCAGCTGGCTGCCTGAAGGACTCCAGGCCAGGCCGCACACCGTGAAGCCCTTCTCGTGCTTCTGCCTGCGGACGAGACCAGGCGCCGTCAGCCGGCGCCGAGGTCGCTTCGGAAGAAACCATCCGCCCCCGTCCTTACCTTTCCACGCAGAGCTCGCTGGTCACGTCCCACACCGTCAGCGAGCCGCCCACGCCGCCCGCCGCCAGGAAGCGGCCGCACGGAGACCAGGCCACCACGTTGATGAGCTGCGGGGGGAAGGGGGAGGAGCTAAGTCACAGCTTCCGGGCCGAGGGCCAATGGGAGACAGGGCCCGCCCCGGAGGAGGCCTACCTGCGTCTGCAGGTCATCAGACAGCGTGCTGGCGAGATCCCAGGAGCCCCGCGCGTACAGGTGCACCTTCGTCTCCACGGGAACCGCTAAAGCCTGAGCAGACGTTTGGATTCATTACATCACGCCGGCTGATTAAGGACGCGCTGCGAGGACGGGGGGGGGGGGCGCGGGTTGTGACGCTGACCTTTGCCCCCGCGGGCTGCCAGGCGAGCCGGCACAGAGACTTGGCGTTGCTGACGTCGTTGGTCTTCTGCAGCAGCGGCCAGCGGATCAGCTGGGACTGAGCGGGGGGGGGAAAACACAAAGCAGAGCATGCTGGGGAACGCCGAGCGAATCAAAGGGCCGAAGCACGAGAAGAGCCACGCACCTGCTCCTCGATGTTCCACACCGCGACGGAGCCGTCGCAGCTGGCGGACGCCTGGCGGAGAGAGCAGAGGACTTTCGTCTCATTTCAATACGGTTTTCTGTTCTCATTGTGCAGACGCAACACGCCAACACCCCATTTAGCTTGAAGAAACATCAAACCCTGGTGACAGCCGCAGACTTCACATGAAATGCCTGTTTTGGTTGACAGTTTGGTTAAATTTCGTTCTAAATAATAAGCGAGGAGACGCGTCGACGATGAGCAGAACTTCGTACGAGCACACTTCAACCCCCGAAGCGTCCCTGTAAATTCAGCCAGTGGTTCTACTCAAGAGCCGAGTCGCGAGGGTCGCCAGCGCGGAAACGTCTAACATCCAGAGGTTTTCACGCACCAGGAAGTCGTCTTTGGGGTCAAGGGTCACGCTGAGGACGGGCGCTTCGTGGCCTCGCAGCGTTTTCTGCTGGCTGCTGTCCGACACCTCCACCACCTTCACCATGAAGTCACTGCAGGCAAACAGAGAAATAGATCTGAATATGTGGACGAGACCTCCGTCCTGACGGGGGGGAGGAGGTGGGGGGGGGGGGATCAGCCGCTGTGCAAATCGGCAAATCAATGACCGAGGGAGGCAAAACGATGCCGCTCTGCGGCACAATGAAGACGTCCAATTATTGTTACAAATCGATTCCACAAACACCCACAAGAACTATTTCCCAACGGAGGCATTAACTCTGGAGCCGATGAATCCAGCGACAAAGTGATGGCGTGTTGCGGCCCTGCGACATATCGACCATCGCCACGCTGAAATGAGCGAACCGACCCCTCCCCTGCCTTTGTACCTGGAGCCGGCAGCCACCCTGGAGCCGCTGCTGTTGAAGGCGACGTGCGTGGCGTTGGTGGTGAACCGGGTCAGGATGCCGTCCGGATCGCCGTCGGGAAACGTGTGGATCTGCACCGTGTTGTTGGAGCTCGCCGTGACCAGCTTGCCGTTCTGTGGCGGGGAAGGACAGAAATGAATCGCCCGTCCTCAAAAAGATTGCAGAGGCAACCAGCTGACAGATGGCGACCGAACCTTGAGCGCCAGAGAGTACGCCTTCTCCCCCACGGTGATGAACTTGGGATCGTCGTCATCCAGACCCTCCCAGATGCGAACATCTCCGTCGTTCCCGCAGGTCACCAAGAACCTGAGGGCGGTTTCACAAGACTTATTGGGACAAGCGTGCTCGGTTCCTCGGCATCTGGCCGTGAAGGTTCCTGATGTTGTGCAAATCTAAAGCCAGTGTTTGGTTTGACCCCTCTGGGCTACTGTAGGTAATAACGTGTCATGAAATGAAAGAAATGAAGAAGCAACAGTAGAAGCGCCCGTGACAACAGTTTAAAACGTGAATACTTGTGGCAGAACTCACCTCCCAGAGTCATCGAAGCAGACCTCGGTGTGTCCCTCCGAGTGCCCGTAGCGCATCGGCTTCCTCTCGCAAGGCATCTTTGCACAAAACACCGGACTGGCAAAGCGGGAGAACACCGCAAATAAATACAAACAAGTGAGTACTTCCACGCGTTGGCGAGACGCACGAGTGACGCGTGCGGGCAACGCGGCTGCCCTCCGGCCCCGTCACGAGCTTCCGCGGCTCGTTCGGGCGCCTCGGCTAGCCGAGGAGCTAAGCTAACAATACCTGTAGCGTTAGCTAAGCGACGCTCTTTCAAAGCCAACCGGCGGATCGGTGGACGGTGTTTCCGGTACGACGCGTTCACCTCAGACCGAACGGGGCGCTGCGCGTGTTTATTCATGTGTCATTCGGAAGTTAGCGGGGCAACTTACAGCTTCTCCGGTGCGCAGAGTCCACGGCGCGGAGCCTCTCGTCTCCTGAATCTCCCGCGCTGCGTTGAAGACGATGACGCGCTGCGCCGCTACTACGTCATGACGCAATCGACGTAACTGCTCGTACTTTAGAGGGCGCGCGGAGCCGAGAGCCTCTACTGAGACAACGAGTACTGCTGTGTGCAAGTACAAAAATATTATATATCATTTAAACACCAAATGCACTTTACTTTCTTTACTTACTTACTGAATCTGAATAGACGAGGAATGATACAGCCAAATACATAAAAATATATACATTGCTGGATTATAATTATTGATTTATTAATCAGTTAAAAATGTACAGTTGTTAATAGTGGAGGTAGTTTTAATTATATTTTCTTGTTAAGTTCCGCAATAATCTGGACTAAAAGGTACGATATACCTCAAAAATGAAGTAAAAGTAGTAATTAACAAATCGAAATTCAATGTTTTGATAGTTGGTTTTCATATTGTATGTATTTATACATCTTTGCGATTTTCAATCCTCATTTTTATTGTTTTGGATTCTAGTAATGCAAAATCACATGGATTGTATTTTTATTTTACTTGTGTGTCTGTGTTGTTTTAATATTGCTCTTCAGTACTTTGGGTTGTATCATTGTATGAAAGGTGCTGTGATAAATAATTACGTATTATTATAACTTAAGGCCCCCTGTATGAAATGGAAATACTCAAGCAGAAGTATATCCACATTGTACTTTTATATATACTGTATATATTATATAGATAATGTATTAGTTACAGCAATGCAATCTGTCCTCCATGATTTGGTCTCTTTACCAGAAGTCAGTTATTTATATATATATATATATATATATATATATATATATATATATATATATATATATATATATATATTGCTGAAGTAGCCGACACACCAGACAACCTCATCTCAACTAAACTTGACCGCATATTTACACAACTATAAGCGTCGTCTCTCCCAAACCTGACTGAACACAACAGAAAATCCATCATTTCACTATTAAAAATCTTCTCATCTCATTTATTTAAGTCATGAATCTGCTCACTTTTATGTCTCATACGGTTGCTTTAATCATCTTTATTTTTTAACAAGTCGTACAAATATTGCATGAAAAGTTAGACTATTTAATTGGAGCATCTGTTACAGATGTTACTGAATGTATTAATTGGATGTAAAATGTATTCCCTTACATCATATTTTGTATTTCAGACCTTCACACTGCAAACACGGTTTTGTCTCGGGGGGATAATTTGATTAGTGCAACAGGAAGTAGTCTGCCAATAAAAAAGAACCAGACCGGGATCATGTGCAACAGCGCTGCAGCATCCAGTTTCACATTACAGGCGACTGGCTGCATGTTCCGTTTCCCGGATGTTGGATGCGTAATATATATATATATTATTCCTTATCTATCATACTGTAGGCCGTATGTTTACGTGAAGACCGGTCTGAGACCTGGTCACAATACATTTGCATTTTTTAATTTCTGTACACCAGTTTACCATACTTTTATTTTCTCTGTATGTTGTATCATATTTCACGTCCTTATTAACTTGTACTCTCGTGATTTGATTTTTCTCATCGTTGTTATGAGTATACAGTTAAGAACTAAGAGACAATTAAAAAACATGAACTCAAATCCCGACAGGTCAACGGAGGTGATGCTGACAGGGAAAACTTTGATGAATAGAATAACACATAATGTCAAAAAAAGACCACGTGAAACCTGATATCTGACCACAAACACCAACATAAAACGTTTAAAGCAAAAGGCGTGAGATGATTATTTCACGCCAGCGTTTGGATTCAAACGAGTCACCTCGGGGCGGATCTTTCCTTTTTGTTCTGGGATGTGAACGACATGAATCAGTTTTTAGAAAGAGAACTTCGTCGTCCTCTTCATGTCCTTATCTCCTCATTGGCTCCGCTGCAGCGCTGACATTTAGAGGTGTCTTCCCGTCGCGTCCCGTTTGCCACAGAGGGACACGTGGGCCTGCACGGATGGACGCGCACGACTCCAACTGTCCAGAGGGGACACAAAACCTGAGACACAGTCGATGTTCTTTATTGTTATTTTGTGTATCGGTGTGGTGAATAAAACAGAATCCTCGGGGGGGCAGATGACTGCTCTTTGATTACAGTAAGTTAGTGTATTTCTACCATCCAGAAGAGATACTGTGGAAGTCGAAGCCAGTGAAATACTGTATTTTTAAAAACAGTTTCAGCAAATTACTGTACGTTGCTGTATTTCTTCAACAGAGTAGATATACTTGGAGTTCTGTTACAAGCAAACTGGCGGCCAGTAATTTACTGTTTCTTCACAGTAAAAAGTCGCCGCGTCAGATGCAGAAACACTGCAAGTCTCACAGAAAACAACAACTAGTTAAATTCAATTAGTTAAAAACAGATTAGTCCCCTTATATGAAATTGTTGTTTGTTGTGTGATTGAGATTTAAATAGATTTGCAGTGTTTTCTCTTCCTAACTGACGTCATTTCTATCTGCGTGTGCTTTTCTTCTTCTTCCCTGTAAACATTTAGTTCAATAACAGTCCTGGCAATAAGCTGCAGAGGCACGACTGATGTTCAAACATCCAACGAGCAGCAGCTGAGTCCAGGTTCAGGATGGATGGAGTCTAGAGGGAGGGGGGGCGCCACCTGGCGGCTGTGGAGATGAAAGCAGGCCAACAAGGACGGTGCAGTTCCTCTCGTGGCCCCTGGAGGTGACGCGTGACGAATCATTGATTGAGTGGAAGGGAGGAGAATGGTTGCAGATGATTGCAGGTGTCCTAGCAGTATCTGGACTTTGCTCCAGACTCAGTTCAAATCCACTGCATCAAACCGGTTTTGGTTCTTACATCTCCTCAAACACCTCAAAGTCTCCACTGCTGCACCTTTCGGACCTCAGAGTTCTGCAAAGGCCTCTTCGCCGAGCCATCGCGCCACCTTTCCCCCTCACACGGCGCAGGCCCCGTCGCACCTGACGTGGTACTGTCGCAGGTAGTCCCTGAGCTGCGGAGGCAGCGGCAGGTCGTCCACGCCCCGGTAGGTGGTGCGGCTGCAGATCACGGCTCTGCACAGGTGCTGCAGGGTGAAGGGGAAGGACCTCGGCAGCGGCCGGGAGAGGAGCGGCTCGAAGAAGAGGCAGGTGGCCGGGTCGCTGTAGTGCCGCAGCAGGCCCGTCACGCTGGCGTCCCGGTACATGCACGGGTCGCGCACGTCGAAGCTGAAGCGCTGGTCGTTCTGCTCGATGCGCGCGTGCAGCGAGCGGCTGTAGCGGCGGAAGCTGACCGAGAAGAGGAACTCGTCCTGGGCGGAGTCCCGCAGCAGGAACGTGCCCTCCGGTTTGCCCTCCAGCAGCTCCTCCGCCTCGAAGCGGTTCAGGACGCCCCAGTAGCAGCAGCTGTTGTTGATCTGCAGGAGATCCGGGACCAGGATGTAGTCGGTGTGGCCGCCCTCTGGCCCCCCGCGGGGACAAGAGGGGTCCCAGTCCTCCAGGCTGGAGCCTCTGGGCCCGGGGGAGCAGCAGATGTCCTCCCAGGCCGGAGGGGTCTGCGGCGGGGAGGCGGAGGAGGAAGAGGCGCTGGGTCCGAGGGGGGCCTCCGTGTCCTTCAGGGCGCCTGGGTGGGAGGCGTGGCTTTTCACAAGGTGCCAACAACGGGCCAGCTCGGATCTGGGCGAGAATGGACACTTGTCCTGCATGAGCTCTGAGACGTGAACTTTGCGCTTGGACCAGAAGAGCACGGAGAAGGGTCGCGAGGAGCCCGGGGGGACGTGGTGCTGGTGGTGGTGGTGGTGGTGGTGGGGGCGCAGGGGGAAACACTGGCCCACAGCGTCCTGGAACTTCTGCCGCAGAGAGCGCCGGGACAGGGCCTTCCGACACGCCGAGTCCCTGTCGCCGGACGCCGACGTGTCCCCGAGTGCGCCGCAGCTGCACCTCCTGTCCCGGCGCCGCCTCGGACAGGAGGTGGACCGCGCGGCCGGATCCTCCGGGCCGTCTGCCGCCGCCGCCGCCGCCGCCCCCCCGGGACTCGACCCGGGGCGGGAGCTTCGGGAGCGCTTCTTCCCCCGCCAGACGTAACTGTCCGCACTCCAGCTGCGGAGGCCCGACTTGGGAGGCGGGTCCGAGCCCGGCGGCGTCCTCTCCGACATGCCTGCGTCCTCTCGTCGCTCTGTGGCACGTGAATCAATACAGGAGTCACATCAGGACGACAGCGGCCGTCGGCGTTATCTCACAGGCTCACGTCTCATCAGAAAATGACTTTTTACCTTTTCTTACTAATCACAAAGAGTTCAATGAGAACACAAAATATCATTGCGGAAACCTTTTTGTGCCTGAAGGGTCCGATTTTAAAACACGAGTAAATCCCTCCACGGAGCCACTAACTTATCGATGATATCTCTTATTTTTAAATCCATCTAGCAGCTGCATTTTGCTAAGATCTTTTAATTTAATCAACGGTTCAGAACCAACTGGCTTATGTCTTCTAATCACCTCCCGAGGGCGAGAAATTAAATTAACAAAGCCGAGTTTAGAAACGGCCTGCAGACAAAAATGGATCTGCTCCGGAGTTTAAAAAACACAGAAATTGGTTTAACATGTAAGCAGACGGGTCCATCCGGGCCGCTCTGGGAGGAGAGGCTCTAGTGGAGCCGCTCACGAAGCTGGTTTTTGAAAGTCTGACCTCATTTAGCGGCGCTTTAGGAGCTGATTCAGATGGTTCTTACCTCTCAGGCGGCAGCAGACGTCCTCGCTCGCTGCACAGCAGACATGTGCTGCAGCTCCGCTTCCTGTCTGATTGTCATGCAGGATCCCCGAGGGGGGGGGGGGGGGGGGGGCCGTTTCCTCTCTGGGTATGAATGAAGGGAGGGAGGGAGGGATGGGCGAGGTGGAGACGGGAGGGAGGGAGGCAACCAGGCGTCCTCGTCCATTGACAGATTCCATCTTCCCAGCTCCCCGTTCACAAAGTGAGTCCACATTATTAGCTCTTATTCATATTATAAAAGGGCCCATTAAACATCCCCATATGATTCAGTGCAAAAAGAGGGTGTCAAACACGTATTATTGCTTTGTAGTTAAATATTTAACATTTATTCCAACAGTTTAACATAATAAGAACATCTTATTCAAACAATGCAGTATATGAATATATATATATATATATATATATATATATATATATATAACAATATTCTGAATATGACATATGTAACCATATTGTAACTATTCTACATATCCAATATAAATATCATATAATAAATATATTATATTAAAGGATAAATATATTACAATATAAGTGGGCTCCGTCTGGTTAACGATGCGTCCGGCGGAGGAAACAACCGGGCTTTTTAAAAAGCTCCCGCCAAACGGCTCCATCGGTGCAGGGATGTCACGCTCACAGTGCGGATGACATTTTGGGAGATCTATAATTCATGAAACAAATAGACTGCAGCTGTCAGACAAACACGATTACCCACTGGCTCAGTGTGTGCGTGTGTGTGTGTGCGTGTGTGTGCGTGTGTGTGTGCGTTGGAACAGATAACGGATGGTCATCAATAAACGCCCGACGTCTCAGATAATGTAGTGACACTCAGCTCGCTTTTAACAGAATATTTAATGCTCTTCACATTATCACAGGAAGCAGAAAACAGATTTATACAACTACAAAAAAAACGGAGGAGAGAAACTGAAAGTAAACGGATCCAACTTTGGACAAAAGGATCCAACATCCTCAGAAGAAAGTGGAACTGAAAATGAATGCAAATGAAAAGCAGAGTCACTTCACTCAAGATTCTAACGTGTTTATTTCAGTTTTTGATTTCATGGAGCAGCAAACACAAATCTTCCATGAGAAAAAGAGATGTACTGTAGGAGACTTAACTTCTAGGCCGAGCAAAGACACTCGTATAAGGACCAGCTTTTATTTATTTAAGTAATCCGACGACATGAATCGGGGATTACTGTCTGTCCCCAGGCCTCATTGCTTCATGTCACTCATGCAACATTCAGCCTCTTCATT
This sequence comes from Gasterosteus aculeatus, assembly GCF_964276395.1. Taxonomy (NCBI): domain Eukaryota; kingdom Metazoa; phylum Chordata; class Actinopteri; order Perciformes; family Gasterosteidae; genus Gasterosteus; species Gasterosteus aculeatus. The sequence continues at coordinate 23,413,311 of NC_135700.1, read as the reverse complement.
GACAAATCGATTCTGGAGACAATAGTCAGTCACAGTCAGGTGACCTGCAGACGAAGACTTCACTCACAAATGAAACAGGAAAACGGAAAAATTACACTAAGCTTTTCACATTTTATTCATAAGAAGAAACAGCGTTTCGGCCCCTGCTGACTGACGTTAGCTTTGAAAACATTAAGTACATTTTGTTTTGTCTGAACGCTGCCATGAATAAACAATACACGCGTGATGTTTGTCCATTTAAGAGATCGTCACAGAGCGTCGTCTCCACGATGTAACGTCGGTGAGCGGACCGTAGCTAAGTTAGCCAGCTAGCAACACTAGCTAAGCTAACGGTCAGCGACGCCGGAGGTTCAGTCATGGCTCAATTCAAAGGGGGCCCAAACGGGGGGCCCCGGGGGACGCCGGGAGGGGCGTGGCCCGGCCTAACAGAGGTAACTCGGTGGGCGCGGTGCTGGTTTATCCAGGAAGCGGCTCCCGCGTTGGCGAACTCCGGTGGACCCGTTAAACGCGACCCGGGGCTCGCATCGGTCCACATCCCCGCAGGCATCGATCGTGAATAATTGATGCTGTGCTGATTGAACGGAGACTCTGCTGCTTGTACTTTTATATGAAGGCTATTACAGTTTTTGTTAATTCATACTTAATGCAGTAAGGACGATGGAAACTAAAAATGCCTTTTTTATATATTCAGATTATTCGTTTGATGCATATTAGTTATTTAAACTGCTCACAAACCGGCATCTTACGGATGAAGAGGTACAAGCGGCTCTAATGAATATCTTTGCAGCCACAGTGGATTTAATGTCTGTGTTTAGTACATTCGCCTGACTGCAGTTCTCCCTCAGCGCCTTTTGACGGCTTTAAGTCCATGAAAGCTTAAACCTGAACATGAGTTCATGCTCTCAGTCTCATAGTTTGAAGTCTTGTTCAATGTTCATTTAGTAAATTCCGGTCCATTTAGAGTCAAACGGACCATGGAGCAGGGGACGCTTTAGGGCGGGGCTACTCGCTGATTGACAGGAGCCAACTTTAACCCTTTTGCGGTGTGTTTTCACTTCACAGAAGATAAACTGTAAACCGGATGTCTAAAGAACGTCTCGGGGTCGCGGTGACCGCGTCCTCCTCTCGTGTGCAGTCCACGCTTTAACGGCCGGTACAATCATGTGAATTACAGAAATTGAATCAGCAGAGAGTCTCTGGCTCCGCCGGTCTCAGTTCATTGATCTGTATCAGAAGACTCGTCTGACTCCGGGGTCTCATTACATCTCCCTTAAAGAAACATTCCAACATTTCTCATGCCTGTGCGTGTGTGTGTGTGTGTGTGTGTGTGTGTGTGTGTTGGTGCTTGAATTTGGGGATTTGGGGATTTTTTTTTAGGTGTTGGTCCATTTTCATTCGTGATGTTCATGTTTTAAAACACTCCAGTTGTAGGACGTGTTTTATTGGTTCTCTATTTCCTGTTACTCCACCGCACGTTGATGAAATAACAGTCCAGAATGACAATGCTATTTCTAACATCGCTTTCATACCTTAATGACATTAAATGACTTCCTGGAGGTTGAATCAATAAGCGAGCCAAGGTCAATAATGTCTGTATTTATGACTAATAATTCCATTTGCAGTAAAAGTAATAGGATGCCTGCTTGCTCTAAGGCAGGGGTCTCAAACTCCGGCCCGTGGGCCACATCCGGCGCCCGGTGCGGACTGCAACGCCACCCTCTTACCCCGGCGACCGCCAGCGGCGCCCCTCCCCCCCTGCACCTGACCCGCACCTGAACTGAGTTTCAGACCGCTGCTCGAAGGCCTTCTAACTACAATCATCCTTCCAGAGACAATTTATTATTTGTCTCTCTTTTATCCATCGAGTACTTTTACTTTAAACGCTCACTTCTTTACCCCAAAATAGTTTAATTGTGTGAAATGAGGTACGTCAGCACTCGAGGATTCCAATAGCCCACGGATCACATGCCCGTTGTTCAGCAGCCGTGGAGACGCTTGGATGTGAATCTGCTGTGGACACGCGAGCCGTATCGACTTCCTCGGGGGAGATTTATTTATGCCTGCAGCCGCCCTCTTCCCGCAAGCAAGGTGCGTCCTGAGAGGTTTCTCCTCTCCGCCATGTTGGACACGAGGTAACCAAAGCCAGGGGCAGAAATACACACACACACTGTCACGAAGGGCAATTCTGACATTTGAGATATATATATATATATATATATATAAAAGAACATTAAGAACATTAAGTTGAAATATGTCATGGGAAGAAAATGAAAAAAATATTTGGTAAAAAACTGAAAATATATTATTTGAAGAATGTCATGGAAAAAAATTAAAATGTGTGTTTATAAGTGTATAAAAATGTTAGAATGTTCTATGGAAAAAAATGAAGGTTTTGACCAAACATTTTTTTGACATTTTATTGTTACTTTTTCTTCCATTGCATTTTTGCCCAAATATTTTTTATTTGACTTTTTTTCCATGACATTTTTTAACCTCATATTTTTCCTTCTCTGAAAAGAAATACATTGTGTTATAAGAGTTATAAGATTTTTCACATATTACATTAAAAAAAATAATAAAATTGTTTTAAAATATCAAGTAAAAAAAGGAATTGCTAAAAACGTCATGTGATTCCACTTCCGTGGTGGAGGATACTTTTTTACCTTTGTTTGACTACTTGAAGTCTTCCATACGAATGCACTCCACGGCGGAGCAGTGCGGTCTGACGGCTCTTTCTTACTTATTAGAATTGAATCGAGTGCTTCTGGTCCTCTCACGTGGAACACGAAGCTCATATCCTACTGAAACCATTCGTCATGGTAAAAAAAAACAACTAAGATTCCAACTCCAGTTTCCCCCTGAAGGCACCGCCTGAGCATTCTGGCCTCCTCCTCCCGGCCTCTAATGCCCCGAGGAGAGCCAAGCGAAAGCATTGAATGTCTCTCGCTAGTCAACGTTTGCACACAAACCCCCCCACCGACAATCGATAACCGAGAGGAAACCTTCCAGTAACTGTCTGAAGGCAGCTCGCAGCTGGAGGATGCTGACAGAACCTCGGCATCCCTGATGGCTCTTCTTCACAGTGTTAAACATCGTCACAGTCTGAAATGACTCGAAAGGATTCGGTGGGTGTCAGCGGGTGCAATTGTTGAGCAGAAGGTAATGAATTCCAGAACAGGATGCTTCTAGAATAACAAAAAAAACATAAAAACATACGGGGGCTGTTGGACATCAGTTGATGCAGATGTTCCTACTGGGAAATGTCAGCGAATATGAGACATGGAAATTAAAGATAAACATTAAAGATCATATATATAAATGTGTTACATTACAGTACAGGTCATTTAGCTGACGCCTTTATCCAAAGCGACTTACATTGCATTTAGAAAATTATTATTATTGTCTCTTTTGGAAGGTTATTCTTTTGTTTCAGTTTTAGTTTATTTAATTTAATTTAATAATTTAATATTTCTATCTTATCTATAAGACTCACTTGTTCACAGTTAAGTCACCTGCATCGATCTTTTATGTGTTTGCCTTTTACTGTTTTACTGTTTATTTTTATTTTATTTTTATTTTTTTATTTTTTGTTTGTTTTACGTTTGCTTGTATTGTTCTATTGATGCTGTTTTTATCCTGTAAAGTGGCTGGCCACTGGCCTTTAAAAGTGCTGTATAAATAAAATTGACATTGACATTGACATATAACCCATGGCTATTTACATTTTTGCCCAGGGAGCAATTAGGGGTTAGGTGTGTGTGTGTGTATATATATATATATATATATATATATATATATATATATATATATATATATATATATATATATATATATATATATATTTTTTTTTTTTTTTTTAATGCTGATGCTTCATAAACTGTCTATAATCTATAATCAATAATGGAATACTGAAACAACAACAAAACATACTTTAGCAAGTAGGAAGGAGGAAATTGCACTTTCTTGTTTCTTGTTCTCCTGAGTTTGTACCCTATTGTTTGTATGCACTTATTGTACGTCGCTTTGGATAAAAGCGTCCGCTAAATGACATGTCATGTAATGTAATGTAATAAAGTAGATAACCAGTTGGAACGATATGAATCTGATCCGATATTATATTTTAACGTCTTATATCATTTTGTGACAAGACAGTTCTTTATCTAAATGTTGGTCTAATCTCCATTAGTCGACGTTTTGTCTTCCAGCTTTCTGTTGTTGATTGAGCTCGTTCCCCTTCAAAGCTGAGTTTGTAAAGCTGCTTATTGATTCAATTGATCAGATAAATCACAAAAAGCACCTTTTCCTGCAAAGCGTTTTATCCTTCAAAGTAAGAGCCCCAATTCTAAAAAGGAGGACCCAACATAATATTGGTGTAATCATAGTTTAAAATATTTAATGTTTTTGTCATGAATGAAACTATTTTTCATAACTCAATCATGTTCACAATAAATTGACGTTAAAAAACAGGGAATCATAGTCACATCCAGTCACTGCCCTGATTTAGAAATACTAGTCCTGGGATAATTAGGATAATTAGCCCATACAACTTAATACACGTTTGTTCTGCCACCTAAAACGTCTCTACATTAGTATTTTGTCGTTACGTATTGTTATGTTATTGAACTATTAATGAATCTGTGGGAGTTTATCTTGAAAGAAAGAACATCTTGTACCGGAAGTGGTGCCTGCTAGCTTGATAGCACTTGTTGCTTGGCTGAACGGACAGCTTGTGACCGGTAAATACATATTAAAATGTTATACGTCTTTAATTAAAACAATTACGTCGTGTATAATTAAACGCTATGCTTATTTCCTTCACTTGTAGTTGACTCGTTTTGCTTTACTGTTTCGTTGACAGAAGATAACTTACATGTCAGCTGAGCTAAGCTAGCTAAAGTAAAGTTAGCACAGTGTTAGCACAATGCTAGCTTAGTGGTGCTTAGCGAACCTACTGAAACTTACGGCTTTAAGGAGGAAAAATTCTTCTCACTTTGCGTTTATCTAACGTGGCTTTGAAGATTGTTCACTAGTCAAATATGTTTTGTATGTTGCATCGTTGTCGACTTGTTTGGTTTTATTGAATTCAATGTTACTTAAGTTACTATCACTTAAGTTATTAACGTTATACACAAATACCGTTAGTGAAAGAAACACATGTATAACGTTAATATGAATGGATTATAGTATATATTTTAAATTAATGACTACAGATATACCATTAACATGTATATGTAATATTGAAGTGTAAGTATAATCTCAGCCAAACCACCAAAATAAATCAACAGATCGTCACTTCTTTTCTGCAGGAACTTAAATAAACTTCTCGTTCTGTAATTAGTCAAATAAATCAGTGGACTTAATAAAGTCGAAAACCTTTCTTTGATTGTTACATTTTTGCTTAGTTATCGTGTTTAGTTTTTCTCTTTTCTGTGTGTCGTTGGGAAGCGCTCTGATAGTTCTAGTTCATTATTTTGAACACCATTCGTGGATCACGTGGTTACCTTTCCTCCAGGAGTCGCTCACCATGGCCAAAAGCCTGTCTGACCTCCGGGACTATGACAGCATAGAGGACGAGACTTTCGCCCCCCTGCCGCCCCCTCACTCCCCGGGCCACGGAGGACAGGAGGCCGCAGAGCCTTTCGACGATGGTGAGAAAGTCGACTTAACATCCAGCCGACACCTAGAAGGTGGAGAGACTCGACGGAAGGATGTTGACTTGAGATGCTGACGGAGCAGCGGTCATGTGCTGTGGTTAATGCAGGAGAGGACGACGCCGACGGGTCCAAGCTGGCCGACGTCCCGGCTTCTAAGAGACGAGGAGTAAAAAGGCCGCAACCCAAGCTGGACTCTCAGAGGTACCTCGGCCCTCAGCCACGTCTGTGATGGGTTGTAAGGACCTTAGACGCCGGGACGTCATCTCATTCTAGCTCCACTTGAAATCTACAGCTCCAGATTTAGTCATTTCGATTTAAAAATGTTCAATTTGCCCTCATTAATATTTATTTTATGTGTGAACATTGAATCCAATGAGTTCTTGTACATTTTCCTTCAGGCTGACCTCAGAACGAGGACTTCCGGCTCTACGAACCCTGTTCGACAACGTCCGTTTCAAAGGCAAAGGCCACGAGGTGAGAGCCGGCGAGTCGCTCACGGCTGACCGGAACTTATCACGTAACATTGAGCCGACGCCTCGTGGCGTTTGTGTGTGCTCGCTTCCTCCAGGCCGATGACCTGCGGCTGCTGATGCAGAAGATGGAGAACTGGGCTCACAGGTTGTACCCCAAACTGCAGTTTGAGGATTTTGTGGACAAAGTGGAGAAGCTGGGCAACAAGAAGGAAGTGCAGGTGGGAAGAAGACAGCACGACCTCTCATTTCATTCAAATGACCTTTTAACTATTACACAATTCATTATTATTAGGAGTCATTTTATGTTTCCTTTTGTTTCCTGCAGACCTGTCTCAAGCGTATTCGACTGGACATGCCGCTGACCCACGAAGACTTCATGGGGGGTAAGAGAGGAAAACGTTTTTCTTATTTCCATGAGGCCAATGTCAAAGTCTAGCACCAGTTATTCACTAAATTCAGCTACATGGGGGGGTTGCATTTTAAAAACATGTTAAATAAATAGAAATATTTAGGAAATGTGAAATATGTCCAAATATAATTTACAAATCCCACAACAAACTCACTATGATCATTGTAATGTATCTCGATGAAAACACCACAAAGCTTATATCACAGATGCATTTATAGTGGTTCTGCTCCAGTTCCAAACTTTTCCAAATCCTACAGTGGAGCTTTCCTCTGTCATCAGTACCATCCGTGAGAGGTCAGGTGTATTTTATTATGTGAGAAACAGTGTTAATTTCGACAACGAAAACTATGATGAACATTTTTTCCATGAGTTAAGACGACAACGATGTTAAAAAATAAAAACTATGACTAAATCTATTCTAACTTTCGTTAACGAGACGAAGTCACAATACTTTTCCCCCCTAAATTCGCACGCAGCTGACAGACAACAGACAGACAAAGTACGGCGGTTATTAACGCGTCACGATGACGTCATCCACCAACCCAGAACGCTCCCAGCGCTGCAGCGGTGGTTCTTGTGCACCGACTACGGACCGCGACGACTATTTTACGCTTCGGCGAGTTCTATGAGGGACATCCATAGACCTGTCCTAGGAGGGACATCTAATGGACAACCAACTACTGCAAGCTAGACTATTATGCAGCTGTAGACACACCACAGGGGGTCCCTGGGCCTGAGAAGGGAAGAAAAGGAGTTTAATGTGGCTGTTAAATGAGACTAAAACAATTACCTTTTAGTCTAGTTTTCGTCGACTAAAACTAAGAAGGATTAAAATGACTAAATGTGACTAAAACTAATATGCATTTTTCTACTTAAAACTAAATTAAAAAATAGCTGCCAAAATTAACACTGGCTGAGAAAGACCTCGGCGCTGAAGCCACATGGACGAGTTCTCAGCGAGTCCCGTACAACTAAACGCTCCCTTTGATGCGTCTCGGTTCAGGTGAAGCAGCAGCAGATCCAGAGGCTCAACTTCTGGCCGATCCGGATCCGTTCAACAGCTCGAGCTTCACCAACCTGCCGCCTCCGGTGCACTCCACTCCGGCTCCGCCCCCCCCACAAGCTCCGCCCAGCATGACGGAGGAGCAGCGTGAACGCATGGAGCAGAATCGCCGGCGGGCCCTGGAGAGGAGGCTGACCCGCCAGCAGCAGCAGCCGTGCGGTGAGAGGACGTCAAATGATGGAGACGCACGGCTGCATCCACATCAGTTTAGAATATTACAACAACATCAAACCGTTACTATAACATTTAACTCTGTCTGTTCCGATTGGTCGCTTGACAATCACCTAGGTCATGTGACTGATCATGTGACACAGGTGGACTTGAGTGACTCAGCTATGTGACTTGTGAGGGTGTTTGGGAGCACAGCTGCTTTCATTTGACTTAGTACGTGCTGTTGTATTCATTCGAACGGAACATTGTGCTCTTATGCTCGTACTTCTGTGCAAAGGATTGTGGGTCAGAACAACACAACGCTTTGCGTGCTGCGAAACGCATCCTGGTAGTTTTGGCTGACTGCATATTGTAAAATAGAAAACGCTATTCTGGTTTTATGAGTGTATGAACACTCATTATTTCGGGACTTCATTGGAAATTGGATGAAGACAAATATCTTAATCTTAATTATCTTAAAATAATAATTTTGTGTGTTTTTGTTGAAGCGTGTGACTATTGTTCTGCCGCCACTCAAGAGACGGATTGGAATATACCTAATTTAGGGAAACATTGAATGACATCAGATGTAAAATGTCTCCCTCCAGACTCGTCGGCAGATGAAGCCAAATCCGTCTCATCCGCAAGAGTCCTCAACAGTCCTGAAGATCGGGCTGAGGGGGTGGAGCCTGAGGGGGTGGAGTCAGCCAGCAGCACGCAGCAACAGGAAGCAGAAGCAGAAGAAGAAGAAGAAGAGCCCAGCCAGCTTCCCCACACAGACTCTGAGCCTCCTGCCGGACCCCCCCGCAGCGAGAGAGAGCAGGAACCCGTCCTCAGCGAGGACCGTGAGGACGGAGACTAACGCTGCGGGTTTGGGCGCACAGAAATATTCTTCAAAAGTCCCTGTTTTATAATGTATAATTATTTGTAGGGTCTGTACGTCACATTTTATTATCGGTAATATGAATGTCTTTATGCTGATGATCAATAAAAGTTCCTTTTATTAATAAACAAATATTGGCCGAAGTGAATATTTATAATAATACTCACTGATAAAAATACTGTTCGTAATAGTTTGAACCAGATCATCATGTTAAATATTAACACAAATGATCCAGTTTTGTGAAGTCAGCCATTTAAAAACTTCACGCGGTTGCCGCAGCAACCTGCGACACGGCCTCCAGGTCGAGCAGCGCCAGCTCCCGGACCTCCTCCAGGAGGGAGTACAGATTGGGCGTCTGGCTCTGGCTGAACTCTCGCTCCTCTCTGGAGAGCTTGGGCCGGCGGGCCGCCTTCTCCCGGGCCTGCTGGGACGCCTCCTCGGCCAGACGCACCACCTCCTGCACCAGCTGGCTGCGGCCCTGCGCGCCGGGCCGCTTGGGCTCGGCGCCGCGGTGGGGCCGGTTGCTCACCGCCTCCAGGTGGAGGGCGTCGGCGTGGCAGTGGGTGGAGCGCACGGAGACGCAGACCTGCGGAGGACACGACGTCAGATGAACGTGCTGCGGGGAGGCCAGAGCTCAATGTGTGAAGAGTAATTCTTTAAGCTTTAACAAGAATACGTAAGTTGATAAGTGTAACAAAGTAATACATTGCTTTACAAATATTATGTAAATAAATTAGATGCTTTGAAAGTTTTCTAAGCATAAAACGAAAAGATAAATCGACACTCACGGTGATGTGGTCGAACAGGCGGAAGGTGGAGGTGCCGCAGCTGGACGTGGTGCTGATGTGGTCAGACTGACGCCGCACGGCGCCGCTCTGCCACTCACAGAGACCGCCCTCTCCGGTCGCCACCACCTGACCCTCTCGATTCTTCATGTACACCGGCCCTTTAACTCCGTACCTGCGGGGGGGGGAGGAAGAGATGCTGTCTTCATCCTTTTAAAAAGGTGATGACATATGACTCAACGAGGGGGGGGGGGGGGGGGGGGGTCGTACTCCGGGACAAACACCAACACGCCGTTGTCTCGGATGGAGTAGATGACGGCGTCCGCGAGGCAGCGCTGGTCCGACTGAGGGTCTCTTTCCTTGAAGTAGAGACACTGGAACAACTCTGTGGACAGCTTCTGGGCCTGCTGGGAGGCCTGGGGGGGTCACAGAGGTCAAAAGGTCAGAGGGAGTTTATTCACCTACAGCTAAAGGAGAAACGGGCACCGACCCGGTTCTTGTTGTTGATGTGACGGGTCGTCTCCTCCAGGTCTTTGTTGCTGGCCACGGCTCTGCCGGGGTCACGACCCTCGTCCACGTCGATGGCGGCGGTGAGGAGCCGGTGCACCACCACGTCGGCATAGCGACGGATGGGCGAGGTGAAGTGAGTGTAGCGGTCCAGCGCCAGTCCTAAAACAAACAGGAAGTGGATGTTGTCGTGGTGGAGGCCTCCAGGTGGTGCACGAGTGGAACAGGTGTAGAGGAGATGTGGTTAAAACGCAGAGGATTCCCATTGGGTGAAACCAGCGTCCGGAGTGGGTACCGTAATGGTAGAACTGGTCTTGGGACTGCAGCCCAGTGGAGAAGTACACGGCCTGCGACATGGCAGAAGTGGCCATGATCCTCAGCATCCTGTTCACCAGCGGGTCCCGTGGGTCCACAGCGCGATCCAGAGAGTCCGCCAGGGCCTTGTTGGACCTGGAGGAACACGCGTACCGGTCAGAACATGACCGTGCACCCGGGCAGGAATACAAGTAATGCAGAACCTTTTCCCCAAAACAAGTTGCTATGGCGATAAAATGGAGCCGCGGAGGAACAGCTGATGATGTCGTTATCATCTGTCTTCTCTCAGTTGTTCCGCCGGGCCCCTCGAGCAGTCACCTGGTGTCCACGGTGAACCCCCGGGCCGCGGCGCTCTCCACCAGCTGGCTGAAGAACTCCTGGCGGGGGGGCGGGTGGCGCCTCAGCAGGGCCTGGTGGGGGAAGGCCTCCTGGATCTTGCGCGCCACCCAGTGGTTGGCGTAGATCATGCACTCGGCCACGGTCTCGTGGACCTCCAGCGGCTGACGGGGAACCAGCGCCGTGATGTTCCTCTGCTCGTCCAGCTGGGCTCGCACCTGAGGACACGGGACGAGGGACGAATTTAAATCCTGGTTTAGATGGTTTTTATTTACTAATTAATCCTCACGTGGCCGTTTTTACGCGCATCTGCTCTTTTATTTTGAAGGACGGAGGAACCACTCTCACCTCCACCCCTTCCAGCTCCAGCGCCCCCCCCTGGTCCCTGTGGGCCCGGAGGTGCCTGGCCACGCGGGTCAGCGTCTCCAGAGCCCCGGTGAGCTCCGCCAGCCGGGCGTCCCTCTCCGCGGGCCCGAGCCCGCGCAGCTCCGGCACCTCGGCCGCCCCCCCGTCCAGCAGCGCCTGGGCCAGCTCGTAGTGGAGCTGGTAGGAGGAGCGCACCAGCGTGCGCCCGTACCACACCTTCTCCACGGCGAGGGTCTGCGCGTCCAGCTCCCACACCACGCTCATCGCGTACCTGCGGGCGGGGTCACAGGGTCACATGGGATTTACCCGCCATTGTGCGAGGGAGGTTTTTGTTCGGTTTGGAACGCGAAGGAGCGGCTCAGGACGCCGAGCAGAAACCAGGAGGCGTCGGCTGACCTGTCGACCCCCCCCAGCAGAGAGCAGAGGTCCGCGCTGAGCACAGCCGGCAGCATGTCGTAGCGCCGGTCGGCCAGGTAGTACGTCGTCGCCCTGGAGAGGAGAAGAAGAGTTTATTTGTATATTCTGTCCTGACTGAATATATTGATCCCATCATGAGCTCCAGTCCGTCCTCTCTGGGGGGGCGTCACAAACCCCTCCCCCCCCCCACGGCCTCCCTCAGCTCACCGGGCTCGAGCCTCCAGGTCGGTGAGCGAGCCCTCGGCCACGAAGTGGGTGACGTCGGCGATGTGGACACCGAGCTCCAGCAGCGTCCCTCCGGCGAGGCGGCGCACCGACAGGGCGTCGTCCACGTCCTCGCAGCCCAGCGGGTCGACGCTGAACACCAGGTGGCTCCGCCTCAGGTCCCGCCGCTGCGCCGCCTGGGCCGCGTCCACCGCCCACGGCCGCTCGGGGGAGCTCGCCGGCAGCTCCCTCAGCTGGGGAGGGACAGGTGGTTAACTCACCTGCAGGGGGGGGGACTCTTCTCTCCGCGGGGGGGGGGGGCGCTCTCTCTACCTCGTAAGACGAGCAGATTCGTCACGTTAATAAAATAAAACTCCATTAATCTGTGGGATTAAAACAAAGTGACCTTTGGCCTCAGGAAAGGATTCAGGACTCACACCTTTATAATGATGTCATGTGGTGCTGGTGAGCCCCCCCCCCCCCGCATAAACGCATATTTTAGTGAAGAAAGTGTTACGCTTTAATATTTAATAATATAACACGATACGGGTGAGATGAGCCTCATCAATATAAACATGAAATCTTTATTTCAATAAACAACTTCCAGGGAGACGGAATGAAAACAGCAAAATAAATGACATGAAATGTGAGATTGAGATTGCTGGGGGGCGGGGGGGGGGTCGCGGAGGTCACAGCCCCCCTCCCGTCTCACCTGCGCGTCGGAGAACGGGGGCACGTGGATGCCGTTCTCGATGAGGATGGTCTGGACCTCCGTCTCCAGCTCCCCGGCCCGACCCAGCACGCGCACGCTGTGGCCGTTGGGGTACAGCGACGAGCTTTCCCAGGAATCAATGCGCACCACCACCCTGTGGTCCTGTGGGGGGGGGGGGGGGGGGGGTGTTTCATTCTCACAGTAGCGAAGGACTCAACCACGATATCGGGCCTCGTGCGAGCTGGGACCACACCTGCAGGGCGTCGGCCTGCTGGGTGCTGACGCGGATCTTGGGGATGCGGTGGTCCCAGGGGACGGCCAGGAGGCGCTGGGTGTTCCTGCTCTGGGCCTGGGGTCCTTCTCGGGGGGGGAAGGTCACCACGTAGTCCCTCCAGTTCCTCTGCGGGACGCCGACGACGCGGCCTGTGGATTCAGGGTCAGACAGACGGGACTCATTTGGTGTCGGAAAGCAACTTTGCTTCTGCACGTTTGCCTAAAGACGCGCGTCGTCGTCCATTCACCCGTTTCCGTGGAAACCCGCGGGCTCAGTGGCTCATCGCCGAACCGACTCCAGCATTGACGAGTCGCGACCTCACCTGTGGGCATCGGCTTCCTGTCGGCGTCCTCGCCGCGCTTCTCCTCCGCCCCCCCGCCCCCCGGGCCTTCGGCCAGAGCCGAGTCCCTCCCTCGCCACTCGCCCCTCGGCAGCAGCTCCACCACCACCACGTCGCCGTGCACGGCCCGGTTGCGGTTCTTGGCGCCGCAGACCAACACGCCCCAACTTAGATCTGGGGGGGCGAGACAAAGAGACCGTAGGGGGGGGGGGAGGGCGAAGGGGGGGGGGGGGGGTTAGGACTGATGGAAGACAGATCCGTCCGACGAGGTGAGTCCTGCTGCTGTGGTTCTGCACCTGAGTTCTTGGTGGACAAACCCTCGGCGGTGACGGACGCCTCGCTGTGCGCCCGGTGCTTGCTGACATTCAGAGTGCCCTGAAGGGGGAGGGGAGGGAGGGGGGGGAGGGAGGGAGGTCATCAGAACAGCTGCCGGGCACAAACATGAAAAGCCGCGCAGGTGGACTGGTAGCTGCACCTGCACGTAGCGGCCGGACTTGACGCCGGCCTCCAGGACCTCGGCGGGCAGATGTTCGGCGAACTCCTTCTTCTCGGCGACCTCGCTCTCCTTCTCCTGCAGCGCCTGGGACACGGCGGCGTACAGGTCGTGGGCCGCCGTCAGCTCCGGCAGGAAGTTCACCAGGAAGTCCTGGTTTTGCACAAGAGGGACACGAGTGACGACGGGTCTCCAGAGACCTCCGGGAAACAACGGCCACCACTACGCCTTCAGCGCGGCGTACCCGGACGGAGATGACGTAGACTCCGGCGTTGAGGCTGCCGTACCGAGCCGCGGCCGCCTGGTCCTCCGTGATCATCACCACGTCCTTCATACCGGCCAGATGGTTGTAGTACCACACCGCAGTGGAGTACACACACCTACGCGCACACACAGACACACAATGTAGTACAGCTTCAACTTTCACATCCTGTGTTCAGTCATCAAGCACCTGTTGATCACTGCGATAAAAGTCCTTAGACGGGAGAGTAAAAAGTTTGGGGACGACATAAAGCGTAACACCGGTGGAGGACGTCGATCCGCATAATTAAATCTTCATCGGGACAGAAATCACGTTGCTAAGCGCGACTTTACTGTCTGCAAAGATCGCTTCCCCCAACAGGAAGCTTCCAGGACGCCGTTTAATCTCTGCGGCGGACGACCGTTGGATCCACAATGCATTGGTGATGATTATGCAAATGAGGCTAAAGCGCCTTCACGCGCGCATCGATTGTTTGTTTTTTCTCAGTTTGAATGTTGAGATTTGGGTTTTTTTTATCCGTCTTTCTGCATGAAAATGAATTTAGAAAAAAGAATCATCGTCAAACAGTCAACAAAGCGTCACGTTTCTATTTCAACAGAAGAAAAGAATAGTAATACTGTGTGTGTGTGTGTGTGTGTGTGTGTGCGTAACAACAGACAGTACGACAACAAGACAGACAACATGGTGCAAAAGGAATGAACTATAATAAGATGCTATAGGTTAATGTGTTAGTTTAAAAATAAAGGAGCTTCAAAAAAATCTTTAAAAGTTACAAAATAAAGTGCACCAGCGAACAGAAAGAGACGTGTGTGAGCGGTGAGTCAGTCAGTGGGGGTCCGGCTCTGTTGATGAGGTCTTAGTCCTGATGGACCTCAGCCTCCTGCCAGATGGAAGGGGCACAAACAGGTTTTGTCCGGGGTGGGAGGGGTCGGCTACCATCTTTTTAGCTGCTTCAGAGACCTGGAAGCGAACAAGTCCTGCAGGGACGGCAGGTTGCAGCCGATCAGCCTCTCTGCAGAGCGGAGGACACGCTGCAGCCCGCCCTGGTCCTTGGCTGTGGCTGCAGCGTACCAGACGGTGATGGAGGAGCAGAGGATGGACTCCATGATGGCCGTGTAGAAGTGGACCATCATCGTCTTTGGCAGGTTGAATGTGAATCGTGTGAGGAGACGCACACCCACCTGGTCTGCCACTCCTCCTGCCTCTCCCCCTTCTCCCGCGGACAGTACGAATACTCCTGGAACTCGTTGGCGAAGAGCACACAGTCGTGTTGAGGGTCTTTGAGAAGGTTTCGCAGACGGTTGTATTGCCTACACACACACACACACGTGTCAACAAATTAAATGTGACCCGGTGACCTCTGCGACCCCGGTGACCTCTGCGGAGGTTCCAAAGGAGCTGCAGGTCTCTCTGAGAACAACGCGGCCCGAGCGGCTGGACAGGAAGCTGCTGTGCGACGCCGGCGTACCTGCGACCTTTGACGTGCTGCACGGCCTGGCAGGCGGTCTGGGTGAAGACGACGCCCCGCAGCTCCCGGAACTCCAGAACCTCCAGGTAGTCCAGAACCACGGCCACGTCCGGCACCACGTAGTGGGTCAGGTCCCCCGGCAGCACTTTGGCCCCTGGAGGAGACCACAGCGGATTCTCCATCACATGACATCACATGTCATCACATCACGTGTCATCACATCACATGTCATCACATGTCATGTCATCACATCACATCACGTGTCATTTAGCTGACTCTTTTATCCAAAGCGACATTAAGTGCATTTAAACGACAAGGAAACAAACAAGAAAGTGCAGTTTCATCAAATAAGCCGATGTACAACTCGCTGTAGATAAGAACCATTATAAGTCCAATGTAAGTGCTACAGGTAGTTAGTGTGTTAGTGGAGGTAGAGTGTGAAGAGGTGTGTCTTTAGTCTGAAGATGTGAAGGCTCTCTGTGGTCCTGATGTCTTCAGAGACCTCCTTCCACCATTTAGGAGCAGGACAGCAAAGAGTGGAGATCTAGTCGAGTGTTTTGCTCTCAGTGAGGAGGAACAAGCAGTTTATCACATGCAGAGCGGAGAGTGCCGGTCGGGATGTCCTACCGCTGCGCTGTTTACCAGCGTTGTTTACCGATGTGTTGTTTACCAGCGTTGTTTACCGATGTGTTGTTTACCAGCGTTGTTTACCGATGTGTTGTTTACCAGCGTTGTTTACCGATGTGTTGTTTACCAGCGTTGTTTACCGATGTGTTGTTTACCAGCGTTGTTTACCGCTGCGCTGTTTACCAGCGTTGTTTACCGATGCGTTGTTTACCAGCGTTGTTTACCGATGTGTTGTTTACCAGCGTTGTTTACCGATGTGTTGTTTACCAGCGTTGTTTACCGATGTGTTGTTTACCAGCGTTGTTTACCGATGTGTTGTTTACCAGCGTTGTTTACCGATGCGCTGTTTACCAGCGTTGTTTACCGATGTGTTGTTTACCAGCGTTGTTTACCGATGTGTTGTTTACCAGCGTTGTTTACCGATGTGTTGTTTACCAGCGTTGTTTACCGATGTGTTGTTTACCAGTGTTGTTACCGATGTTGTGTTGTTTACCAGTGTTGTTACCGATGTTGTGTTGTTTACCGGTGTGGTGTGCGCGTTGTGTTGTTTACCGGCGCTGTGTGCGTGTCGTGTTGTTTAGCGCTGTTGTGTGCGCGTTGTGTTGTTTACCGGTGCTGTGTGCGCGTTGTGTGCGCGTTGTGTTGTTTACCGGTGTTGTGTGCGCGTTGTGTTGTTTACCGGTGTTTTGTGCGTGTTGTGTTGTTTACCGGTGTTTTGTGCGTGTTGTGTTGTTTACCGGTGCTGTGTGCGCGTTGTGTTGTTTACCGGTGTTGTGTGCGTGTTGTGTTGTTTACCGGTGCTGTGTGCGCGTTGTGTTGTTTACCGGCGCTGTGTGCGCGTTGTGTTGTTTACCGGTGTGGTGTGCGCGTTGTGTTGTTTACCGGTGTTTTGTGCGTGTTGTGTTGTTTACCGGTGTTGTGTGCGTGTTGTGTTGTTTACCGGTGCTGTGTGCGCGTTGTGTTGTTTACCGGTGCTGTGTGCGTGTTGTGTTGTTTACCGGTGTTGTGTGCGCGTTGTGTTGTTTACCGGTGTTGTGTGCGCGTTGTGTTGTTTACCGGCGCTTTGTGCGGGTTGTGTTGTTTACCGGTGTTGTGTGCGCGTTGTGTTGTTTACCGGTGTTGTGTGCGTGTTGTGTTGTTTACCGGTGCTGTGTGCGCGTTGTGTTGTTTACCGGCGCTGTGTGCGCGTTGTGTTGTTTACCGGTGTGGTGTGCGCGTTGTGTTGTTTACCGGTGTTTTGTGCGTGTTGTGTTGTTTACCGGTGTTGTGTGCGTGTTGTGTTGTTTACCGGTGTTGTGTGCGTGTTGTGTTGTTTACCGGTGCTGTGTGCGCGTTGTGTTGTTTACCGGTGTTTTGTGCGTGTTGTGTTGTTTACCGGTGTTGTGTGCGTGTTGTGTTGTTTACCGGTGCTGTGTGCGCGTTGTGTTGTTTACCGGTGCTGTGTGCGTGTTGTGTTGTTTACCGGTGTTGTGTGCGCGTTGTGTTGTTTACCGGTGTTGTGTGCGCGTTGTGTTGTTTACCGGCGCTTTGTGCGCGTTGTGTTGTTTACCGGTGTTGTGTGCGCGTTGTGTTGTTTACCGGCGCTGTGTGCGCGTTGTGTTGTTTACCGGTGTTGTCGCAGTCCGCCTGGCACAGGCCGCTGTAGCAGGGGACGCGCTCGCGCAGGTAATGCTCTCGCACGACACGCAGCTTCCGGCCGCGGCAGCTCTTGAGGTGAAGGATCTTTTCGGTCTTTTTCATCTTTGGTCGGTTGCTGTTGTTTTCTTTCTCAAGCCGCAAGGCGGGAAAAGCGACCGTTCTAAACAATCAACGATGAACACTTCCGGGAAGTGCATAAAAAAAAAAATACTGACGTCATGACGCAAAACGGGTCGCCCTGCCCCTTTCTGCTGCTGCTGTGTTCAGGTGCTCGCGGGAATTGTGGGCGCTCGTATGTGGAGGCAAATGAGATAATAACAAGCATCAGTGAAATGAAACAACGTATATGTAATTCATATTTTATTCATATTTTGGTATTAAATGACATACCCAAATAATTCCACAGCTTGCAGTTGTATATCAACTTGTGTTTGCGTGCACATACGTTTTATGAAAAGAATACACAATAACCCATGTTTTTGAATGTGTAATGACGGTTTTTATAAAATAAATTGATAAACGATGTATACATATAGTGGGATAGAATTGTGAAAGTGTGTATTTTAAACATTGTTGTCTTCAAAAAGCAGTTGACTATGTTATTTTTATTTCAACATTTGTCTTGATTCGATGCCGAAGTGAAACATAAACCCTTCAAAACCCTCTGCGTCATTTTCCCCCCTGCCTAGAAGTGAGCGCGTTTGTGAGCGGGAGATTGTCCTCTTGCCAACACGCCGCTCTTTGGTCACCGTTCAGTCGGCGAGTGGGAGATTGTCCTCTTGCCACCGCGCTCCTCTCTGGTCTCCGTTCAGTCGGTGAGTGGGAGATCGTCCTCTTGCCACTGCGCTCCTCTCTGGTCTCCGTTTAGTCGGTGAGTGGGAGATTGTCCTCTCGCCGCCGCGCTGCTCTTTGGTCTCCGTGAGGAGAGGCGCCGCAGCTGAGAGGACATCTCACAGCTTCTCCTGTGGACCGCCGCGGAGGACTTTACTCCTGTTGTCTACCACATCTTTTTTAGATAAAAAACAACCTCTTTTTATAGAAACATATTCTACTGTCACGTGGGGTCTCGGGAAGCTCCGTGAGCAGTGTGTTCATTTTGGCTCCACGTTGATGAACTTTATTTAGGACGCGTCCCTCATGCAGGTAAGATTTTAATGTGATGCTTTACACTTTGAGTGATAACAAACTGACTCATAGGAAACGCGAGATTTCATTTAAATGATCAAACTAATGATTTTATAATCATCGAACATACTGTTTTATTATTTAATCCTGGTGTGAAACCTGCTGGTTTATTAGTTTATATCATCACTTTGCACCGGATATCCTCCCTTAAATAACCTGCATATTTATCTTTATTTAAGTTTTCTTATTTCTTATGCTAAATGGGCAGAATACTTTATTTCTTTTCTTAATTAAGGACATTGTTTGTTCAGTTGGCTCACATTCTATCCAGTTATTAATCATAATGACTGTCTGGGTTTTATAGTATGAAGCTGGTCTCATAATACTTCCTTGTGTTTGTTGAGGTTTGGTTCTTATTTACTGCGAGAGGAAAAGTTCAATATATTGGCGACTATTATTCCTTGTGAGTCCATTTCTGAAAGAACACGAGTGATTCCAGCCTCCAAATGTGAAGATCTTCTGTTTTATTTCCTCTTCTATGACAGTGAAGTATTAATATTAACGGGAGGAGTCTTCATTCCATTTCACCTTGATATCTACTCTTTTATTCAATAATCACTCCTCTTAATGTAGTGATGAAGTTTCATGTTGATTTCTACTATTTGATCCTTTGATCCACCCGTAGTATCTTCATCACGTCGGCCATAATCTTCTCATCCAGAAGTCTCCTTCAGGAGCTCTTACATCCCATAACTCCACAGCTTCATTCATTCATTCATTCCGGACTGTTCGTATTGATGAGTGTTACTTCCTCATGCAAGAATGTCAAAAATACTTGTTTTCATCAAATATAGAGGTTTCATACCACTGAATATCTTCACGGAACCAAGCTGAAATAAACCAGACCTCGATGAGGAAAGCGCTTCAGTTATGAACCATAAAACGATAAAATACAGGAGAATTCAAGATGTTCATCCACAAAAAACCCACAGGATGACTTGGTGATGTGCGCTCAGCCTCCAGCCGGCATGTGCTGCACAACAGAAGAACACCAGAACTTAAGAGCATGATCCCAAAGAAAGAGGAAAACCTGCTACCTTCATGTTCCTGCTTTCAGGAACATGAAGTCCGAACCCTCGATGACCCGACGCGGCTCAGAAGTTCTCGTCATAAGCACACTGAGAAGGACGAGGACCTTCAGGAGACGCGTAGACGTGGAGGAGGAGTTATGAACCAGACCAGAGGTTCTCTCGCCCTTTAGACGGGGGGGGAGGGAGGGGAGAGGAGGGTCCATTAAGGTTCTCAGCATCTTATTCATCCGGAAACAAAGGACCGAGGAGACGCACAAGAGAGACCGACATGAGAGACTTCTAAGTGTCTCTGCCTGGGGGACAAAACACCGTGAACGCTGCTCCTCTGGGCGAACGGGGGAGGAACACAGTATGTACAAAGCATACAGGGGGGAGGGAGAGAGGGGGAGAGTAGTGAAATAAACCCGTTCATATTTGGATGTCGACTCGTTGAGTAAATGAAGACGTGTTGTTGTTGTTGTTTGGCCTCAATCCAGAAAGTAATCAGGAAAGTGACTGACGGTGGAATCAATAGTCGTTAATCAGTCGCAGTTTCCTCCCCATGAGGTCAGATGTTCCCTCACATCTGCTCCAGCAACAATTTGACTCATTAGTTCACAAGACACACTCATTGAGCCAAACGCAGGGTTCTGTTGCGTCCTCGTGGCGTTGTCATGGAGACAGCGTCTGCGTCGGGGGACACGGCCGAGGAGCTCTGTGAGAACTTTACCGGGAGTTTGTGTGTCTGCTGTTCTGGTCTGAGGGTTCCAGCAGAGTCCTCGATGATGGTAATCACTTGTCCAATAGGGTGACAGGTAATTAGTTGTCCATCTCCTCTGGACCAATTAGAGTCCTGCTCTGTGTCCCGGCGTCCACCACAGGGAGCAGCTGGGATGGAGCCGCGTCACGGTGAAGACGTGAACCTCCCGCTGTCTTCAGCTGAGATTTATTCTTTCTGCGTAGTTCTCGCTGCCTTCGTCTCACGTTGCCCGCGATGAGACCCGCCCTCCTCTGAGACGAGAGGAACCGAAGCACAGCCGAGATCTCCTGGAGACGCCCCCCCCCTCCCCCCTCGATGGGGCTGAGAGTGTCCTCTCAGACAGGAGGAGTCCTTCAGCTGCTTTCTCCTCCACGTGAGACGCTTCTGGCGGCCTCCCTCCGAGCGCCAATTCATAAATACATAATCCCCCCGAGTCCATCACAGCCAGACCGGCTCCTCTTATGAAGTCTACATGATGGTGGTGTCCGGGGGGGGGGGGGGGGATCACCATGATACCAGAACCTCCTCCAGCGGCGTCGATGATGCCGATGAGGAACGCCGTTGCGTCCTCCGGTCGTCACGGCCACCTTCAGACGCTCTCACTGGTTCCTCGACCACGTCAGGAGAGACGAGCTGTCCATCTGCGCGGATCATTTTTGTAGTGGTTTCAGTTTGGAGGACGAGGACCTTTGTTGGTTTTCCTGCTCTTTCAAAGTCACAGGATCAATTTCGTGGACGCGTCCCCCCGAGGCAAAATGTGTGATTTTGCGATATCAACAAATCAATTGAATTGAATTTGCGGCGGGAAAAAGGCCTCGACGTGGCAGCTGGTTTATTACTGCGGTATATATATATATATATTTGAGATAATAAATGTACATAGCGGCTGCTTGGATAATCTGCTGCTCAGCTGCTCTGAACCCTTATAGTGACCCCCCCCCCCCCTTCAGACGACCTTCAGACGACCTCTCTGGTGTGAACCCTGAAGAGGAAGTCGGGTTCTTTTGATTCGGCGTTAGCAGCGGCGCAGCAACAAGATGCTAATCATGAGCGACAATCCTGAGAGATCCTTTTTAATGCCGGTGGATCTGGAGACGTGTGATGAGGGATGTTAGCGTTTAAGGGGCTGCTGGGACGTACTTATGGATTAACTCCCCCCCCCCCTCAAGTTAAGAAGAGATTTGGCTCCCTGCTCGTGTTCGGCGTTTATCAACTCTCAGATGTGGAACATCGTCACTGAATCGGTGCCGTCGGTGTTCGATCCATCAGTCCTATCGGAATCAAACCAGCAAATAAAAACCATCACACATCAGTATCCAAAGGAGCCTTAACTGATTTGTCCATTCACCCCCACACCCCCACACTGAAAAGGTCTTCATAGCCGCGTTCACGTTGGACCAATGACAGAACAGTTTGCGTGACGTTAAATGTTGTCGTGGGAACGCAGTGAGTATTAACTGCCCGTTTCTATTTGTTGTGTTCTAATTATGAAGAAACGCCGGACGGCCACAGTGCCCTTTGACCCCCGTAGTGCCCGTCCGTCGCCTCCACCAGGGAACTCCAGAACAACGGTGGCCTGCAGGTGTTTATACGATCGGTAAAGGTGTGAAAGCTAGTGTCCACACCTCTGGGAGTCTTCTGGTGGGTTCAATGCAACTCGGATTTTAAATGCCTCTCAGTCAATACCAGTTGTTGTATCACTGCACGCATTCCAGTTTATTACATTACATTAAATACAATCATAACTGTACAGTGGTGATAGCTTCAGATGTCCACCTGGTAGCTGACGTTAGCTGTTAGCTGACGTTAGCTGACGTTAGCTGTTAGCTGACATTTTGAATTTTAAATTGTAATCTTAACAAGTCGTGTCTCTATTTTTGTGTAAAAAAAACATATTTATTTTTAATATGAATTATTACTCCATTAGACCACCGTTACATCTTTCCTCTCGCGCCCCCCCCTAGAGGCCGCTCGCCCACCCAGGGGTAAATGGTTTCACCCTAATGCACCTTCTGGACCCCCGACTGTCCTCAGCGGTCTCCAGCTAAATTTAAACATGAGGAGAAAAAAAATGCAGGCTGCACTTTAATATTTTATACATAAAAGTGGTAGATTCTAAAATATGAAGCTGGAGGTCTTAAAACGAACCATCGATCACTAAACGGAATATTTTGAAAAGTCGGTGTGTCCCACGTTGTACGACAAACCGAAGCCTCGCGAAGCCGACGCGCTGAGACTCGCGGACAGATGGAAGAAGCCACCTGAGAGGACGGTTTGAGACACGGCCATTGCTATGCAGCGCGTGCACCGCTCATTAAAGGGACCCTCCTCAACGTGGCTGAGCTAAAGCCTCACGCAGGACACACACACACACACACACACACACACACGGTTCTTTTTGTAACCCCACTGATCCCGCTTTTCATTTCTGTGCCGATCAATTATTAGCCAGTTTGTCTCAATGACAGGTGCTCCGTCCTCTGCGGCGCCGCGTGTGACTTTTTACAAATAGTGCTGATGTGTCTTCTTGCGCGTGGCGCCCTGCCCGGGGGGGGGGAATATCACCGGCAACCTGCAGCCCGCCGGCTTAACTCCTCTGGCGTCCTGGCGATCGGCCTGTTCAGAGGGTTCTGCTCCCCTACGGTTCGTGACTTAAAACCACAGAAGAAGAAGGCCTCTTCTCGCCCTTGCAGGCGGGTACTTGTGTCGCAAATCCTTGTCTTTTTCTGCGATTCTGTGTTAAAATCTGCTGCCGTGGGCGACGGCGGCGCGTCGGCCTGAAAGGTGCAAACGCACGCTCAGCGTTATCGGCTTCTGCGAGCGCTGATCAATACCGGGGCGAGTCCCTCCCCGGCTTACCGTCTCTACAGGAAGCACATGCATATGCAGAATCTAACTCTACGGGAGCTTTAAAGCCGCACTAATCAATACGTTTATATTAACAAAGGGTCAGATTACTTTGTGACAAACCTCCATAAAAAATAATCACCCAATTGATTAATTATCACTCTGCAGTTTCCCTCTGAGAGTTTCTGCATTGATTATAATTCAGGAATATAAATCTGCCAATTGATCCTCCTTCCCAACACCCCTTGGTTACCGTTGCTAGGCCCGTCGATGTGTTTTCAACAATGTCGGTGAGAGATACTGGTACTGTAACAGAGGAGGTAAACAAGTAGACATTTTTTTTTTAATTATTATTATTATTTTTATTTATTTATTTTTATTTATTGTTACTATAATATACAAGTATTGTGAACATATTGTTCGTCTACAACATCCATACTCGATATCCGACATCTCCGAAGCTCAAGTTTAGTGGCTTCCCTGCATTCTTGCTTCTAATTGATCATTTTCGATTACATCAATAGTAATTAGTTTTGTGCCTCCTTCTTTTTTGATTGTTTTATTTACCAATAAATTTAAACTTACTCAAAAATACAGGTGTTTTTAATGTAATCATTATTTGTGACCACGGATGATCAGTTCTTATTTATTATTATTTATCATCCAGTGATTTAAATTAAGTAGCGTGAAGCAGCTGCAACCGACAGATGAACCTTTGACCTTTAGCTCTGCTCGTAGGGAGCCACTAACTAATATAACCAGTCACACAAGTATCAATTCATCTAAACGGGAAACTGACCTCCAGAAAATGCATTTCATTCCAGCTGAACTTATAATAAATATTAAATATTGCAAGCCCGCATATATCGACACAACCCCAGACTGTAAAGAAGTTGTGGACACAATCGTCATCATCGGTTTGTGGACGGATGTCACGAAGGAGTTCCGCAGTTTTCTACCAGTGAAGAGCAAGTGACCATATGAGGACTGAGGAGGCATAGAGACGCCACGTACGTCTCTGGTGGAGACCTGTCAATCAGCGTGTAGACCCGTCCTTAATACCTTAATAAGCTATATTTGCCTCTAACCATAATTAATGAAATGAACATCATGTCGTTACTAATGAATCAAATGAGAGTAACTTTCCCATAGACGTCTATAGAAACAGAAGAAGGGCCCCTCCATCGACGATAACTGGTGGATCACAGTTTAATTTAACACATTCTGTCCTCCAACAATGATAAACAAACCTTTAAAATGTACCACGTGACCGAGTTGCTCTTTCAGGGTTTTATATTTTGAATCCTGACACTCCTGCTGCCATCTGTCCATCAGTCCATCCGTCCATCCATTGGCAAACCGCTTATCCTGCACACAGGGTCGCGGGGGGGCTGCTGTCCATCAGTGTGTTTTTTAAATATCAAAATACAAAGTACCCTTCGTCCCCCTGATTTGCCTCATTTAAGTTACAAATTTGATGGCAAATTCATTAGAAAAACTCAATACCAGAAGAGTCTGAATATTGTAAATAGGTCCTGCAGAGAAGCATTAAATGTGGACGGAACTTTGTTTTCGCCTCCACTGCTGCTCAGCTTGTGGTCCAAAACATTTGGACCTTTAGAAAGCTGAAATCAGAAATAAGAGTCTGTGATTATGTTTCGAGTTTTTGTTGGTTTTGTCAGAACCACAGAAGAACTTTCCACTCTGAGGCCGAACACATCTCTGCTTGTACTCCTTCTTCTCTCAACATGTGGGGGGAGCGCAGCACGGTTTGAGGTAGAAGCTTGTTTCAAACCAGAACTGAAAATATTCAGTTTTATTATGTTCAGATTTGTTGTTTAGGCACCTGAAGTAAGAACAGTTTTTGGACGAAGCAACAAGCTGACGAGTGAAGTCAGAGCTTAAAGCTGCATTCTCTGTAGTGACCAGCGGGGGGCAACTCCTCTGCTCCCATAGACGTCTATGAGGAAATGACTCTACTTCTCTGTAGTGACCAGCAGGGGGCGACTCCTCTGCTCCCATAGACGTCTATGAGGAAATGACTCTACTTCTCTGTAGTGACCAGCAGGGGGCGACTCCTCTGCTCCCATAGACGTCTATGAGGAAATGACTCTACTTCTCTGTAGTGACCAGCAGGGGGCGACTCCTCTGCTCCCATAGACGTCTATGAGGAAATGACTCTACTTCTCTGTAGTGACCAGCAGGGGGCGACTCCTCTGCTCCCATAGACGTCTATGAGGAAATGACTCTACTTCTCTGTCGTGACCAGCAGGGGGCGACTCCTCTGCTCCCATAGACGTCTATGAGGAAATTACTCTACTTCTCTGTAGTGACCAGCAGGGGGCGACTCCTCTGCTCCCATAGACGTCTATGAGGAAATGACTCTACTTCTCTGTAGTGACCAGCAGGGGGAGACTCCTCTGCTCCCATAGACGTCTATGAGGAAATTACTCTACTTCTCTATAGTGACCAGCAGGGGGCGACTCCTCTGCTCCCATAGACGTCTATGAGGAAATGACTCTACTTCTCTGTAGTGACCAGCAGGGGGAGACTCCTCTGCTCCCATAGACGTCTATGAGGAAATGACTCTACTTCTCTGTAGTGACCAGCAGGGGGAGACTCCTCTGCTCCCATAGACGTCTATGAGGAAATTACTCTACTTCTCTGTAGTGACCAGCAGGGGGCGACTCCTCTGCTCCCATAGACGTCTATGAGGAAATGACTCTACTTCTCTGTAGTGACCAGCAGGGGGCGACTCCTCTGCTCCCATAGACGTCTATGAGCAAATGACTCTACTTCTCTGTAGTGACCAGCAGGGGGCGACTCCTCTGCTCCCATAGACGTCTATGAGGAAATGACTCTACTTCTCTGTAGTGACCAGCAGGGGGCGACTCGTCTGCTCCCATAGACGTCTATGAGGAAATTACTAATTTATTCCCTCGGTAAACATGAGTTTGTGGTCTCAATCTCTAGTATCAAGTCTTCTTCTTCTTCTTCTTCTCCTTGTGGTCGTGTCGAGTCAAACAGACCATGAAGGATGCTGGCGTTCAGGACATAGCGGCGGCGTACCTGCACGGAGCAGGCGAGTTGAGGCCGTTGAGCAGCGCAGGTGTAACGTAGCAACTCCGATGAAGTAGTGAGAGATTGTATTCCTGTTGATCGTACTTTGAAGGATGTACTACGATCTGCTGAGAGGTAATCAGCTCATGAGTCACCTTTAACATTGATGTGAAAATATATAAAATAAGTTTCTCTGCAAAACGATTGCATTGAACGCATCGTAATGAAACTCAATGGAACCTGAGTTAACGTTAGCTGCGCCGGCTGCTAACAGCTAACGTTAACTAGCTCTCCCCGTTAACGTACTACAGGTGTGCGGTGGCGGTTTGCGCCTCTGCGTGGTATTTGGTAGCGGCCCGCGTACCGAGGCGGCACCGAGCATCTCTGGTACTGGCGTGTGACAAAAGCCGGTTCTCGGTGTCAGGGGACAATGGTTTTGGTTTAACGAGGATGTGGATACTCATATTGTCCACGTGTGATCAGCGCCGTGTTTGGACCGATGTTGCATCACCACTTCTTCCTGATTACAAGCTTCCAAAGGCGTATTTTTCCGGTCAAAGTCGAGAAGCTCTAGAAGAAGCTGTGCGAGTGTACATGAAATCCATTCGGTGCGATACGCCGCTGACTGAACCCTCTGCAGCTTAAGTGCTGAATCAGCGGCGTGCGCGCGGCTTCTAGTCGATGGTGGAGGCGGCGGCCCCGTGAAGAGACCTCACAGCGACTTGACAGCCTTCACTCATGAATCACGCCGCCGCCCGGCGGACGACGTGTTCTGCGGTGCACGAGTAATGAGTATAAAACAAGAGAATAAAGTTAGAGTTGGCGCTTTGGGACCAGACGTCGTAACTGGTGACAGAGCCGTCGCGCAGGGTCCGACCCCCTGACCCCCGACCCCTCGTTCAGTCAACAGCAGGAACTGGGCCGCCCAACGTGTGAGACTCGGCCACATGAAGTATCGATGCTCCGCGGCCTCATTGAGGCAGCCGTTCAAAGGGAGAGTAACCGCTGGTTGTACAGCGTGTGCTCATTACCCAGATCCTACGTTCATCTTTCTTTCATTGGCAGGACGTGAGTCCAGTTTGCATATTAACGCGGCGAGATCGGAGGTCCGTGGCGATACGTCGCACTCAGCAAGCTCAATGTGTCGCCTGGGAAAGCGGGTCAATTAGCAGGGGGGGATTATTTTATTTTTTGGTGTGAAATGGAATGAGCGAAGCTAACTGGTGGCAGGAACTCAGATTCGGTGTGAAATAGGCTCCATGCTTCCTGAGCGGACGAGGCCCGTGTAGAATCTACTCCGTCATTTATGCTTTTAAAGGGGTATAGATCATATTACCCCCCCGGCTGCAGTGTCCGTACACATTGTACACATTGTATTACCCTGTTTCTGTCACAACTACTTCGTATTTACGGCTCCAAAGGGTTCGAAAGTGTTCAGGTGAGTCCTGATCACATGAAACGACCTGCAGAGGTGAATGATTGGAAGACAACGGTCCTGCCACCCCCCCCCCCCCCCCCCTTTCTCTGTATTTGTTGATTTCGGTCGGGATTTTAAGGATTATGTCAAAAAAAGGCACGTGCCGACTGTCAACAGGAAGCAGGGACGAGGTCGCTTCCTGCGGCCTCATAACGTTTCTATATATGTTCCTCAATGCAACACGAAGCCTTTAAGAGTCCAGCTGCACTCAGGGAGTCCGTGCTCGCGCTTCTGGCTCCTGGGGCCAATTCACTGGAACCTAATGTGTAATAAGCCCCTGGAAGACCCCGAGCTTTTTAGTCCCGGTATCAAGGACAAACAAAGTAATGGCTTTTTAGAGAGAGAGGGAGAGAGAGAGAGAGAGAGAGAGAGAGAGAGGGGGAGAGAGAGCGCTGAGAAAGCATTTCTGCCTTTCAGCTCAGAGGCCGTTGAGTGAAAAGCATTCATGCTCACGTCACACTTCAAAACAGCACGATCTCCTGAACTACAAATAAATCTATTCCTAAAACATCGACCCCCCTCACACACAAACACACACACACACGCACACGCACACACACACACACACACCGCTTGATCAAGAGATTCTTGCAGTGCAGCATTTTCAAGTAATGACGGCGTCGGAAAGAAAAGCTGCGCAGGCGACGTCGTCTCCCACACTCGTCGACGGCCGAAGACGAGATTCCGCCGCGCGAATCTGTGGCGCTCGAGCGTAAACGACGGGAGCACGTCGGGGGTAAACAGTCCGCCTGCTGCTGACAGTCAACGCTGTCTCTGGTCCTCAGGGAGGAGGGACGCAGGGTCCGAGGCTCCGATCCTCAGAAGGTCACGTCGAGCTGAAGCGAGGATGAGTCCGGCTCGCTGGTCTTGTGCAGTGAGGGGGGACGGGGACGAGGGGGACGTGGGGGACGGGGGGGTCCAATGACAGTCAAATACATGCAACGCAGATGTTTAAAGGCACTCAAGGTTCCGCACAGCAACGGTTTGTTTCTGTGTCCATCAAGGCCGTCCTGAAGGGAACTAATTGTCCATCGATCGGCGGTCGTGCTTCGTCTCCATTGATGGAAGTCGTGTAGTAACGAGCCTCTGCAGATCGATGGCGCCGTGCAGACAGATAATCACCTGAGAGTCGATCGAATGAGACCACATCTGTCATTATTACTCATTTCCTACTGAAGGATTAATAAAATCATTACATCTTCACCATCTTCAGGGGGAAACAAATGTCTGACCTACATCAGGTCCCCAAAATGTAACTCTGGTCCTCCAAGTCCGTAGTGTTCATCCTCTGGGGAGCAAAGTGGTCAATCCAACATCTGTCCACCGTGGACAGACCCAGAGACCAGTACACCGTGGACAGACCCAGAGACCAGTCCACCGTGGACAGACCCAGAGACCAGTACACCATGGACAGACCCAGAGACCAGTACACCATGGACAGACCCAGATCCTCCAGCAGAGACCCGAATGAGAGGTTCTGTAAACGCTGTAGGAGACACTACGTCAAACACGCATGACTGTCCTTTGGAGTAGCTCAGTAGCTTCGTCGAGACCAGTCCACCATGGACAGACCCAGAGACAAAGTCCATCGTGGACTGACCCAGAGACCAGTCCACGTGGACAGACCTAGAAACCAGTACACTGTGGACAGACCCAGAGATAAAGTCCATTGTGGACAGAGACCAGTACACTGTGGACAGACCCAGAGACAAAGTCCACCATGGACAGACCCAGAGACTAGTCCACCGTGGACAGACCCAGAGACCAGTACACTGTGGACAGATCCAGAGACCAGTCCACCGTGGACAGACCCAGAGACCAGTACACCGAGGACAGACCCAGAGACCAGTCCACCGTGGACAGACCCAGAGACCAGTACACCGAGGACAGACCCAGAGACCAGTCCACCATGGACAGACCCAGAGACCAGTCCACCGAGGACAGACCCAGAGACCAGTCCACCATGGACAGACCCAGAGACCAGTCCACCATGGACAGACCCAGAGACAAAGTCCATTGTGGACAGAGACCAGTACACTGTGGACAGACCCAGAGACAAAGTCCACCATGGACAGACCCAGAGACTAGTCCACCGTGGACAGACCCAGAGACCAGTACACTGTGGACAGATCCAGAGACCAGTCCACCGTGGACAGACCCAGAGACCAGTACACCGAGGACAGACCCAGAGACCAGTCCACCGTGGACAGACCCAGAGACCAGTACACCGAGGACAGACCCAGAGACCAGTCCACCGAGGACAGACCCAGAGACCAGTCCACCGAGGACAGACCCAGAGACAAAGTCCATCGTGGACAGACCCAGAGACCAGTCCACCGTGGACAGACCCAGAGACCAGTACACTGTGGACAGACCCAGAGACAAAGTCCACCATGGACAGACCCAGAGACCAGTCCACCGTGGACAGACCCAGAGACCAGTCCACCGAGGACAGACCCAGAGACAAAGTCCACCCTGGACAGACCCAAATACTAGTACACCGTGGACAGACCCAGATCCTCCAGCAGAGACCCGAATGAGAGGTTCTGTAAACGCTGTAGGAGACACTACGTCCAACACGCATGACTGTCCTTTGCAGCTCAGCAGCTTCGTCGTTATGAGTCTCACTCACTGGATGTTTCACACACGTCTCCGTATTCAGAGCACATGAACATGTACGTTTCCTGGTAGAATAATTAGAGGACTGTTCAGTCAGGCCTTCGTAATCCTTAATGGTTTTACACCATGGAGTCCCAGCGGGTTAAAGGTTGGACTGTCAGAGCCGAGTGACGGTCTAATCACCCTCTGAGTCTTCACCTGTGATGGAGAACAAAGACCCAATGAGCGCTTTGTGGCGGCTCCTTGGTTCCTGTGGGGATCCCGGTTGTCTCTTCAAGTTTGACTACACGTCAGGTTCTGAGTTCTGCTGAAATAAGAGCGTAGAATACTCTGTACCGCCGGGATGAACCCGAGCGCCGCATAACATATAATGCCAGGGGAGATGCACGCTCATCCTTTAAGCGACTCGGCACATTAAAGATGCAGCGGGGGGCGTTCATCGTGGTTCTACTGAAGCCCCCCCTGTGTGGCTCCCGTGACATGAAGAGTTTATCGAGCGTGTTTTGCAAGTTTAATATTTGAAAACCCTGTGCGATGAAATGCAAAAGCCCTTCAGTCGACCAAAGCAGCGTGTCCTAAAGACAGAACGTCTAACGTGATCAGTGTATCGATTGGGCTCCACGACCATCAGCACCAACCTCCACCTTCTGCGCCCCCTTCGCCTACAGGTGACCATTGATCAGGGCGAGGTGAAGGGCGAGACGGAGACAAAGATTGGTCTCAAAGAGAGAGAGACCATTGATCTGTGAAGAACAACAAGGTCCCTGCGAGTCTGATGTTAACGAAGAGATACTTTTGTTCTTTGTGTATTTCTTTACAATGACAGGAACATCACAGAGATAACGGATTGACATCTGAAGTCACACTCGATGTCGCTGAGAGCTTTGAAAGGGAAACGTGGAAATGTCTTCAACAGGTGACGGCGGCGTGGAGCGCTGTGAGCGTAAAGGACTATGCATTATGTTAATACGTAACATAACCAGAGCTGTGATTCATCATTGCTCATCAGATAATAAATCAGACAATCGGTTACTCATGAGATGATTCCAACCGTTACATTGAGGATCGTTTCTGTCTGAGAAGATCTAAATGACTCCTCTCGTGAGATGAATCTGCTCCCAGGATTAAATCTAGGAAATGTCCGTTTAGTTCAATCAGAGTGCACTCATCTGATTTATTTCATTCTAATGGGGTGATTTCAGATCTTCTTACTTGCCGTGTAACAGCATCGTGTCCTCTGCCCCTTTAAACGCATGAAACCAGCGTCTCTGTAACAGAATAAAAACCCAGAGCTGAGTCATCCACCGGGGCCCGGGGACATGATGTTTGACCACCATAACTGGGTTCTTATTGATTTTTCTGTCACTATGAGTTGCTGCTTATGAAAACCAGCTGAACAGAAGCGTGGCTGAACCTGTGATTCTCCTGAACTACCTCTCATTCCAACCTCGGGAGAATCAAGCTACTGCTGGAATGTGCTGAGGCCGATGGACGTCTGGTGGACGTCTGGTGGACGTCTGGTGTTTAAATGAATAGAGGGATTGTAAATGAATGAACAGATGCTCAAAATGGTGTAATTCAAACAAAGAAGAATGAAATGATTCAGACCTTTGTGCAGGTACATGACAGGAGGGAAGTCTTTGGGAGTCTTTTATTGTGAAACTCTTGACACAAACAGGAAGCTTCCAGCTGCTTTCTTCCGTCTCTGAGCGTCTTTGTCTCTTCCAGCGTGCGGCCTTTGTGTCCTGAAGTGTCTCGCTGTGAATCCTGCCGGTGTTTTCCTCTCCGTGTTCCTCTCAGGAAGCCTCCTGAGGTGCCTCCACACCGGCCTCCACCGGGTGTCTTTCCCCCGTGACCAGAGAACCATCCAACCCCCCCCCCCCCCGCTGCCGCTCCAGGTAACAGACCCCCCCCCAGCTCATAACCGTTGCTCTGTGCACCATCAGCGTTCTCTCCTCCCGACCCCGGGACCATCGTCCCATCGAGCACCAAGCAGCGGCGTCTTTATGCACATGATGAACCTCTGTCTGGGGACGGTGAACGCGTTTTACTGTGAAAACCTGACTGAAATGTGGTGAGCAGTCTTGCCTCCTGGATGTCGCCCCTCCCCCCCCACTGAGAACCCGCGTGGGTTCCAACCATCTCTGTCTGTCCATCACGTCGTTGTCCACACAGAAAACAAACGTTTCGCTGAAAACGAGCCGCGTGTCACACAAAGTCCACCAACCACAAATAAGAAAAAATGCCTTTTTTCTCCCATTTGAGGAGAGATAGAATGTGGCAGCTGGAGCAACGGGCGCTATTCTGTGTGTTTGTGTAGACGAGCAGTTTGTGTGGCGAGCCGGGCACCAGGCGCTGGTATTTTATTTTGCATAAACTACCGGTGAGATCCGCTTTCATTGTAACCCCCCCCCCCCCCAGCAGAAGATTACAGCACCCTCCTTCCTCTCACACATCTGGGGTCCATATTTGTAGCGCAGATCCAGCTGTTGCATCAGCAGCTTGTTTTATTTTATTATTTTATTGCATCGATCTTCATGAACAGTTCGGCCTGTACGCATTCCACGGTGGGTTGACCCCCGTCCGATCGACAGGACCCCAGCCGTGATCACAAGGAGGAAAAAGAAAACTCATTATTGTGACAGGGGTCTCGTTCCGGCTGGGGGGGTGGGGGGGGGTCTACGCGGATCGCAGGTACAAGGTGTGAACAGCTGGTCGCAGTCGGTGAGGAACGCGCCGCGTTCACCTGCTTGACGTCCTGCTCAAAGTTCACCCGTTTGATTGATTCAACAGGATCGCATCTCCTCTTCCGCAGGACGGAGGCAGGGGGGCGATGGGGGCGATGGGGGCGATGGGGGCCGGCGGGGCCTCCCCCCGAGCCCTGCTGGGGCTCAGCCTGCTGGGCTTCGTCTGTCTGGCCTCGGCCCTCAACCCAGACGACCCCAACGTGTGCAGCCACTGGGAGAGGTGAGTAACCCCCCCCCCCACGCATTCAGCCCCTCCCACCAATTCCCAAAGTGAAATAACGGCTGTCAGAAGCCCCCCCCCCCCCTACCTCCCCCCACGCTGCCACAAATCAAGAATCAAGAGGCTGAGGCAATAATCAAATAGGGGGAGAGGAGTTCACTCCTGGGGGGCCGTAAATCCACAGCGATGATAATGTGACTGCTTGAGTGGTCTCAGCACTCAGCGCTGCACTGAGTCAAAGCCCGGTGTCATTTCTGATGGCAGCAACTCGATCAATAACCCCCCCCCCCCCCGTGTGATCGCCGCTGAGGAATGAACGCTTCCCCCGGCGGCTTCCTCGCTTCCTGCAAATCACAACGCTCGGAAATATATTAAAAAAAAGAAGCTTTTTTGTCCCGTCGGGATTCTGTAAAGTCCTGAACGTTTGTGTCTTTTAGAAAGAACCCAATGAAGCGTCGCTCCACGAGGACGCGTCCTGTCCCCCGATCGATAACTCGTCGTGTCCTGCTGCTCCACAATGACCTGTGTGTGTTCCGTGTCCCTTTCCGAGTGACTAATCTGTCCCCGTGTCCTCCCTCCCCGCGCAGCTACGCCGTGACGGTGCAGGAGTCCTACGCTCACCCGTTCGACCAGGTCTACTACACCCGCTGCACCGACATCCTCAACTGGTTCAAATGCACCCGGCACAGGTTGGTAGGTCAGCGGAGAGGCGTCACACCCATCGCTCACTCAAACGAGGGGAGAGGCAGCGGGACGTCTGATGAGGGACCGTTTGCCTTCCCGTGCAAATGATCCCATCAGAAAAACTCCCATTGGCGAGCGGTGATAGCCACAGCCGCTGAGCGGCGATAGCCACAGCCGCTGAGCGTATCAGCATCTTCTTTGAGTCGGTGGTGAATAAATAAATACCGTACCGACCGTCTGTGTGAGGAATCATCCTGTCCTGATGTGTGTGTGTGTGTGTGTGTGTGTGTGTGTTTGTGTTGCAACAACATGAGCATCATTATCTTACGTGAATCGAACCTTCAGGTCAGATAGAGATCGGCGACCTTTAGACCTCTCTGGACCACGATGGCTCGTTCTAAAGACTGAAACGCGTTTACATCACTAGAAACGACTTCTCCAGCCCGTGAATCTAATAAACAGCTCGTTCAAAGTCTCTTTGCGTGGTCCCAGTTAGCGGTTAGCTGTAGCATCTTGATACCTGGCAGTGAAAACCCCCCCAAACCGGGGTGGTCGCGGTGGGCTAACGGAGACGCTAACCCAAGGTACAAAGGAAAACACAAACAATACTTTGAGTGAATCAGACAAACTCACTAGCGCCTCCACAGGTCACGAGTGGTAATGCGAGACAGGGCGCCGCGGTTAGCCGATTAGCACGCTGATCCCAGGACACGTGGAGTTCTCTCCACAGGTTGATGACGGGTTCGTTTGTGTCCAGCGGACACATCGAACATTTAAGCGTCTCTCGTGTTTCAGAAGCGTCCGGGTAAAGCAGCACCACAACCCTTTATTTGAATGAAAAGAAAGCCATGACAATCAGATAAATGTACCTTGTGTGTGTGTGTCTGTGTGTGTCTGTGCGTGTTGTGTTCAGGATCAGCTACAAGACGGCGTACCGGAGGGGGGTGAGGACGATGTACCGGCGGCGCTCCCAGTGCTGCCCCGGCTTCTATGAGAGCGGGAACCTTTGTGTCCGTAAGTTGTGTAACTTCGCCTCCACCGGCTGTCTGCTGCCCGTCGGGAGGTCAGAAGGTCACTCGTTCTCCGATCTTTCTCCCGCTGCAGCGAAAACGTGTACGGACCAACGGCAAATGTTTAGTTGGGTTTGAAATCACGTCGTTACGTTTAGAGTCTTGGACTTTTCTTTAATGTTTGGATCAGAAGAGTCCGGGACAAGTGAAATCTGTCCAGTATTAATATATCGTAAACATTCAATGATGCATTAAATTATTGATGTTAGCATCAGCGTTATGAATGAAGCTGCAGCTAACAGCAAACCAACACCTGCGTCAGGTGTCCGGTTCTAATGATGTCGCCTTTTAATAGACAGATAGACAGACTGATACTTTATTGATCCCTCAAGAGGGGAATTTTGGTGTCACAGCAGCATGTACAGGGAAGAAAATAGAATAAAAAGATACACATTATATACACATTATATACACTATAATAAGATAAAAATATTAAAGTATTAAATTAAATTAAAGTAAATTAAATAAACTAAACTGAACCAAAAGAATAATAATTTGTAAAAGGAGACGAGGAGGAGCAGCAGCATCACAGCAGTACAGGGTTGTTGTTGTTGTTGTTGTTCTTATTTGGCTCTAATAAGATGTAAACCGTCCGCCCGACAAAGTACCAATTCAGGTTGAATCATCAGCATTTGATGGGCACTTTGTGCCAAAGGACGAATGGTTCCATCCGCACGGCGTAACCCAACAGCGCCAGCGAGGTCCGTGGAGGTCTGCTGTGTTTGCTGTGTGTGCACGTCGTGTCCGATGTGAGTGAAACAGAGCCAACGATGTTCTTTCCACTAACGCCAGAACACACGACGTCTGCGTCGTTACCGTAAAACGTCCCACCCGACACACACGGCTCCCCGGCTTGTCTCGTCTATCGATCCGGTTCTGCTCAGAGTCGGAGGAGCTGGGAGGGGGACGTTTGTGACTCGTCTCACTGGTGGCGCAGCAGACAGGTGGCAGATGTTCAGCCTCTGTGTTTACCTGTAAACAAGCCGTCAGCTGCTGCGCTTAATTGTTAGAGAAGGACGTGTCTTCTGGTTCCGCCACTTTTCTATTCATCTCGTCACACATCTGGAGCAGCTCAGGCTGTTGGAACTGTGGATTTAAGATGTTGGCGAGTTTTGTTTATATACTCTGGACTCATTGATACTCTTTTAAATCCCTTAATCACAACATCTAAAGGTCAGAAGTATTGTTCTGTGTTGCGCTGACCAAGCGCTTTTTAAAAATAGATCAATACGAATAAATGTTTTTTCTCCATGACATAGTGACCATATGAGGACCGAGGGGGACGTAGAGACTCTCTGCTAGACACCTGTCAATCAGCGTGTAGCCCCGCCCCAAGGCCTCCCCTGCTTTATGGTCTGTTTGACTCTAATTCACCAAATGAGCATCATGCTGTAATGGCCGCCGAGAAGAAAAACTCCCCATGCAGACGAGAATAATAATGAAATAAAAAGGAAAAAGACCAATTTCAGTGTCAATAAGAAACAAAACCGATGGTGCAGCGATGAGCGAGTGCTTTTCTATTCTCCCTCCATCAGTAGTTAGTAGTAAAAGACACACAAACCTCCGTCCTCGTCCCTACTCAGCGTCCAGCGGGTCAGGCGTGGCGTAAGCGTGTTGGCTGCGCGGCGTGATCAACCCCCACGCAGCTGCTTTTCTTATGACAGAGAAGTACGACCCTTTATGAGAAAAACTACATTTTTCTAGTCGACTACCAAACATCATCGTTGCAGCCCGGAGCAAAATGTCCCCGTCCTCATCTTGTCCGTCCAAAGAGGACTCAATTATCCGCCCTACATGGTAACTTCTATGGCCGCCGAGGAGGTGAACGGGCTCCTCGAGGAGGCCTTGTGTGTCTCTACTCAACGTCTGCTGGTAAACAACTTCATTAGACCCCCCCCCGGGGGAACAAATAACCATCCACTCTATTGTGTGGCTCGCTCTACCGCACACACACACACACACACACACGCACACACGCACACACACACACACAACCTCGCGCCCTAATTCATCCATGCTAACCAGACGCCGGCCTGGTTGACCGACCCTAACAGGCCTTTTGTTGTGTGATATACAGACTGAAATAATGACAGTGTGTGTGTGTGTGTCTGTGTGTGTGTGTGTGTGTGTGTGTGTGTGTGTGTGTGTGTGTGTGGGGCTTTCCTCGTCCTGGATGTTTTCCATTTCCTGTTGATCTCTGTCTTCCGTCCCTGAGGCCTTTTCTCATCTCTTGTCAGGACGATTCCTCCCTCGGTGTCCCCCTTTGTCCCCTTTTACCCCCCCGGGACCGACTGCTGTCCTCTCTGTCCTCCCTTCTGTTCTCTGGATCCTGAGTGCTTGTTTTGAGGTTCGGTTGCCGTGACCTTTGACCCCCCCCCTCCCCTCAGCAAATAGGAAATCGATGTCTGTGTCATTTCTGATCACGTCTCACAACGACAAAAATCAAATGTTCTTCTCTTTAATTAGTAACTTAGATATTTAAAAGTGCGACAAATGCCGTCGGCTCAGGAAATATAAAAAACATCATCAGAATCTCCTTCATTGACCACAAACACACAACAAACACAACACCAAAGGAATTTGACTTTAATTAAACAGAAATAACAGCGACGGTAAAGCTGGGAAGAAGAGTGATGAAGACATTATTGTAAACATAAATAATAAATATTACTAAATAACTGTTATACTGAAAAATTGAAATTGAATTTGAACTTCAGCCTCAAAACAATGTGGCCAAACAACACCAGAGTGAATAATATAAGAAACCAATGAAGAAAACACAAAACCCAACCTGCACCCCCCCCCCCCCCTCTTTACCCAGTGTGCACGTGGCTGCAAGAAGTTTCGTCCCGACGCACAAAGAAAGCTGTAAGACGTTAAGACGTGCCGCGATACATTTAGGAAGTAGGACCCCTCTGCGGCGCCGAGCTGAAGCCCCCCGGCTCGGCCCCCACCTGACGTAGAAGGCAGTATTCCTGCAGCGATCCTCCCGTATGTTGTTGATGATGATGTCAGACAAAGTTCAGCCTTTGCTTTTTTGCAGAGAGGAAAATAAAGCTGTTTGTCATCTGTTGTTTTCATTAAACAAACACGGCTTTCAGGCTGATGGGTTCAGATCCCAGCATGCATTGGGCTCAGACTTCTTTTAACACTCTCACAGCCACAGCTGGCGCGTCCCGCGCATGTCATCACCTGATCATCATCATCATCTTCATCCCTTCCTCTCTTCTCCCCGGTGAACCGTCGGCGGTGGAAAGCAGATAAATGTGTCGGGGAGGCCGGCTCGCAGAATCTCAGCTGATTTCTTCCGGTCGACGCGGATCGCATAAATATTCAGCAGCGCTCAGCGCGTTCCACTCGTTAATATCCGCCTCATTGATGGATCTTATTGTCAGGCCGCAGCCAACTGAAACATTTCCACTGCCCGGCCCGAGATGTGCTCGTAAAGGGACACTTCCTCCTGAGTGAAGGCCTTTTTATACCTTCATTACTCTGGACGCCAAAAGATTGATTGAGATAAACCTCCCGTCTATTGAGGAAAATACAGGAAGCACAATGTTAACCGGATGGCGACCTCCGCATCTTAAAAGGGAGGCGCACAATACGGTGTAGTGACCAGCAGGGGGCGACTCCTCTGCTCCCATAGACGTCTATGAGGAAATTACTGTACTTCTCTGTAGTGACCAGCAGGGGGCGACTCCTCTGCTCCCATAGACGTCTATGAGGGAATTACTGTACTTCTCTGTAGTGACCAGCAGGGGGCGACTCCTCTGCTCCCATAGACGTCCATGAGAAGCTGCTGGTTTTGATTGTGCTGCTCTTCCTCCTCAGCGCTGTGCACTGAAGAGTGCGACCACGGACGCTGCGTCTCTCCTGATACGTGCCAGTGCGAGCCCGGCTGGGGAGGACTGGACTGCTCCAGCGGTGAGTTCACTGTCCTCGCCGAAATGGCAAAGAATCATGTTTGTGGATCCACGTTTTGCGGCCTCAAATTCTGCGATTCCACATGTTGGATTACGATCTGGCGTCATGTTGTTGTTTTTGTGAGCGGTGAACAGGAAGCGACGCAGAGACGCTGTACACGCCCCTGGTAGAGACCTGTCAATCACTGTGTTTGAAGAAGACCAAATTTGCTATGAAAAAATAACGGCGTCTTTTTGTTGGTATCAATGGAGATTTCTGAAATATTCCTGAGATGATGGGAAGCAGAAGCAAGTAAAAGCTGAGATAGAGGAACCTCTTGGTCATGGTGGCTGAGTGTCACATATCGTGCTGATTGCTCCCTTTAAAATGTAAACGCACAACGTACGACAATGGACCACGGATGCAAATCAGCTGAAGCTCTAATCTGATTCCATTAAAAGTGACATTTATGTGCACATAAATGTCACTTGGTCCCTTTTAAATAAACTCTTCAGACCTGTGGTGTCAAACGCACTACGGCCGGCGGGGGGTGCAAGACGAATCGATATAAAAAAAAGACACGAGCCTCTCGTCCCTCGTCCCTCACGACAGCAAAGTCATCCAGACAGGACGCCGAGCCGGATTTGTCGGATTTGTTTGACTCTTTAGACTCTTTAGACTCATTAGACTCTTTAGACTCTTTAGACTCTTTAGACTCATTAGACTCTTTAGACTCTTTAGACTCATTAGACTCTTTAGACTCATTAGATTCATTAGACTCTTTAGACTCTTTAGACTCATTAGATTCATTAGACTCATTAGACTCTTTAGACTCATTAGACTCTTTAGACTCTTTAGACTCATTAGACTCATTAGACTCTTTAGACTCATTAGACTCATTAGACTCATTAGACTCTTTAGACTCTTTAGACTCATTAGACTCATTAGACTCTTTAGACTCATTAGACTCTTTAGACTCTTTAGACTCATTAGACTCATTAGACTCTTTAGACTCTTTAGACTCATTAGACTCTTTAGACTCATTAGATTCATTAGACTCTTTAGACTCTTTAGACTCATTAGATTCATTAGACTCTTTAGACTCTTTAGACTCATTAGACTCATTAGATTCATTAGACTCTTTAGACTCTTTAGACTCTCACACAGACCAGGTGAGATTGAACCACAGGTGTGTGTGTGTGTGTGTGTGTGTGTGTGTGTGTGTGTGTGTGTGTGTGTGTGTGTGTGTGTGTGTGTGTGTGTGCGCGCGTGCGCGTGTGTGTGTGTGTGTGTGTGTGTGTGTGCGTCTCTGTGTATGTGTGTGCGTGTGTGTGTGTGTGTGTGGGGGGAGTTAGAAGGGATTTAAGGGCTGCTGGTGTTTAATGAGTCACACAGCCTTTTCAGTTTGTCTTTGTTATTGGTGTCCCCCCCCCCCCCTCATTGTTTACCTGTCTTTTATTGCTGGGGGACTGTAGGTTCATTTACCTCCACTTCAGGATGTCGAGTTCACTCTGAGAAGTTCACCTCCCCTACGAGTTATTTCCTTCTCTTTTTTCCTGTATTTATTTGCCTTTCTGTGCACATTCAGCAACGGTTTAGTTTCCACCTGGATGTAAACGTAGCAAAGTGAACCAGAGAGCTGATTCCTGATTCCAGGTTAATATAATTAAACACGATCAGTAACAACAAACAAATATATCACTAAAGCAGCAGGTCAGTGAACACAGTGAGACGTCTCTTGAGACGGAGGTTTTTGTTGGGATGAGGGCTTCGTTTATGTATCAGCCTCACGCCGTCACACACAATGTGCTCGTGTTCTGGAGAAGATCCGTTCCAGTGTACATCTCGTGTTCTGGAGAAGATCCGTTCCAGTGTACATCTCGTGTTCTGCGTCTGTCTAAGTGAGAGTTCAGGAGACATCAGGTCTGTCTGACACACAGGTGAAATATAACTCAATGCACAGATTCTTTTAGGTTCTAAAACAGAAGAAGTGATCTGCACCGGTTCTGCTTCTCCTCTCCGGTTCTTCTCTAGTGAGACACTGAGCTCTGCCTTTACATAGAGAACCCAATCCAGCCACTTTCCACATTTCCTGCACAATTTAGTAATGGACTCCATTTAGTGTCTCAGTAATTCACAAGGAGTTTCTGGTGAAGAAATATCAAATCTCTCTCCATGGTTACGGTGCACAGGTCCTGTTGCCTTCTTGAAGCCCACATACGTGGCAGAAGAAACATCTCCCGCATGTAGAATACGAGTGGCTCTCGGAGAAGAGGAGGCCGTGGCGTCCTTTGTCCTCATGCAGTTTATAATAGCTGGGACAGAAGAGGCGACTTGAGGGAGGCGAGAAGACGAGATGCAGAAAAGGGCCTCAAAAGAAAAGCAAATGAAGGAGAAAAAAGGTGGTAGATAAGGAGAAGTGATGATGGAAATCATCATGCGAGGATGGTGATTATGATGAGGGAGATTATGAGGAGAAGATGAAGAGAGGGAACATTGCAAAGATGCCGTTTAAAGATGGCAGAGGTTCTTCATTGAAGTTGCTACTTTGGCAATTTGGGAAGTGAATAATTTGATCAACGTTGATTGCTTCAGACTAATAATTAATTCATTTGTATCAGTGTACTTTATTAATGTGGATGTTTTTCTCTCTGCACGAAATTATGCAGAAGCTGTAGAAATATCTTGTTAGCAGAAATATTAGAAGAACAGTTTGAGACCTAAAAACTAAGTCTCACCCATATCATAGCGGTGGTCCTGAGCGGGACGGGGAAGGTCACCCCAGAAGTTCTAAAAACCGTCGGTAATGAGTTGTGGATTTAGCTGATGAGCGGGGGAGGCAGTCCTCCGCTCTGATTGGTCCGTTTCCTTCAGGTGGAACCTTGTAAAGACCTTAAGGAGAACTAAGAGGAGACCGAGGGATCTGATTTGTAATCTGATGATCCGTCTCGGATGTAATGGTGTCTTTTAAAAGTGTCCTGTGCCCCTGAACCCACCGATAGATGACTCCGAACCCCCGCAGCTCCATCAGTTCATTAGGCAGCTAATACCTGTTGCACCGCGTTGGAGGGGGGGGGGTCAACGGCCATTAGCCAGCCCCCGTCCTCTCGAGCTGCGTCCACCTCTGAACCCCCCACTCAGGTTTTTAAAAATTATTTTCTAATGACGAAGTGAGTCTGTCCTCAGCCGACAGCTTTGCAGGTACGACTGAGGCCGGTCGTATATTGGGGGGGGGGGGGGCAGCACTATGTGCATCTCGGGGATATACAGGTACCCGTGTGCAAACACACGCACACACACACGCACGCACACACACACACACACACACACGCACACACACACACACCCTGCGCACAACGCTGACGAGGGGACTTCCCCAGCTGCCAAGTCCAATTAACGACTGCAGCAGCATCAACAGGCCCCCCCGCGTTTTAATCCAATTTTGCCACGACTCTCCCGAGGGCCGACTGGTCATGTGAGCGTCTGGTGCCGTGAAGCTATGAAGCTATGAAGCTATGAAGCTATGAAGCGATGAAGTTATGAAGCTATGAAGCGATGATGCTATGAAGCGATGATGCTATGAAGTTATGAAGCTATGAAGCGATGATGCTATGAAGTTATGAAGCTATGAAGCGATGATGCTATGAAGTTATGAAGTTATGAAGCGATGATGCTATGAAGCGATGAAGTTATGAAGCGATGAAGCGATGATGCTATGAAGTTATGAAGCTATGAAGCGATGATGCTATGAAGTTATGAAGTTATGAAGCGATGATGCTATGAAGCGATGAAGTTATGAAGCGATGAAGCGATGATGCTATGAAGTTATGAAGTTATGAAGCGATGATGCTATGAAGTTATGAAGCTATGAAGCTATGAAGCGATGAAGTTATGAAGCGATGATGCTATGAAGTTATGAAGCTATGAAGTTATGAAGCTATGAAGTTATGAAGCGATGAAGTTATGAAGCTATGAAGCGATGAAGTTATGAAGTTATGAAGCAATGATGCTATGAAGCGATGAAGTTATGAAGCTATGAAGCGATGAAGTTATGAAGTTATGAAGCGATGATGCTATGAAGCGATGATGCTATGAAGTTATGAAGTTATGAAGCGATTATGCTATGAAGCGATGAAGTTATGAAGCAATGATGCTATGAAGCGATGAAGTTATGAAGCTATGAAGCGATGAAGTTATGAAGTTATGAAGCTATGAAGTTATGAAGTTATGAAGTTATGAAGCGATGATGCTATGAAGCGATGATGCTATGAAGTTATGAAGTTATGAAGCGATTATGCTATGAAGCGATGAAGTTATGAAGCTATGAAGCGATGATGCTATGAAGTTATGAAGCGATGATGCTATGAAGCGATGAAGTTATGAAGCAATGAAGCTATGAAGTTATGAAGTTATGAAGCAATGAAGCTATGAAGCGATGAAGTTATGAAGCGATGAAGTTATGAAGCGATGAAGCTATGAAGCGATGAAGTTATGAAGCGATGAAGCTATGAAGCGATAAAGTTATGAAGCGATGAAGCTATGAAGCTATCAAGTTATGAAGCTATGAAGTTATGAAGCTATGAAGTTATGAAGCGATGAAGTTATGAAGCGATGCAGTTCCGTCTCGTTGTGAAAGCAGAAGCAAAATGATCCTTCAGCATTTTCTTCACACACTCACACACACACACACACACACACACACACACACACACACACACTCACACTCACACTCACACTCACACACACACACACACACACACACACACTCACACACACACACACACACACTCACACTCACACTCACACACACACACACACACTCACACACACACACACACACAGCTCTTCCTCTTTGGTGGAACCAGCGTTACCTAGCGATGAGGAAGGTTTACAGTAGATGTGAATGAAGAAGAAGGAGAAGAAGAAGAAAGTGTGATTGTGAACAGATAGGGACCCCCCCCCCCCCCCCCTGCACATGGCATTTCCAAACTAACTTGTTTATCTCACGGATTCCTTCTTCAAGGCCGACTCGGCTTTGACTTTGAAAGTGACCGAGAATTATTCATCGGCCTCCTTCACATCTGCTCAGAGGAAGAAGCATCTCCTCGAGTCTGCCCCCCCCCCCCCCCCCATCCCGCTCAGCCATTTAGCACTTCAACACTTCTTGACCTCTCTCAAAGGGGCTGGTGGCGCAGAAGAAGAGGGAAGGTCGGCCCGCCGGCTGCAGAAGGACGGGAAGGAGAAAGTGAACAACCGACACACAACCAGCTGCAGGGAGGACGTCACATTGGAGCTTTAAAGCTGCTCACTAATGTTTTTCCTGTGAAAGGAACCAAAGACACAGCAGGGAATTCTACTACCGCGTACACTCCGTATCCAGCGTAGAGTCTTCAGCAGCCAGAGGGACATTTATGTCCCTCTCAGGATGGTGGAGACCAAAACAGAGTGAAGAGGAGAGAAGATAGTGAATATTCTCCAGGTTAAAATGATCAATGTGTTCATGATGGGACATAACATCCGCTCCGTGTAGCCGCTGATGGCGTCTTCTGCTTGGTTGAAGACGTTCGGGCGGGGGGGGCGGGGGGGCGACCCCCGCGCAGTAATCGGCTAGCTGGATGATTGACGTCTGACCCCCGGAACGCGTGGCTTCATGAGCTCTCACCTCCTCACATTCATCAGCGGGTCGGTGGGAGGACGGCCACCTGCTGGGGGCCGTTAGACCTGACCTCAGGATGCACGCCCCCCCCCCCCCCACCCTTCGCAGAAAGGGAGACCATTAAAACGCAATTAGCCGACAGGACGAATCCGACAACCAAAAACTAACAAACATTAGCGATCGAGGGAAAGGTTCTGCAGCGAGCTGATGATGGCCGCTAATGGCGGCGGTCAGAGCACGACGCCAGCAGAGAGACGGCGGCTCCTCGGAGCATCGATGGGAGGACGAGAGGACGCCGCGGCACGCTGACGCCATCCCCGCGCCGCTAAATTGTGTCATCCATCTGGCCTGTCCTCCATGC
This sequence comes from Gasterosteus aculeatus, assembly GCF_964276395.1. NCBI lineage: Eukaryota > Metazoa > Chordata > Actinopteri > Perciformes > Gasterosteidae > Gasterosteus > Gasterosteus aculeatus. Next base: position 23,368,336 of record NC_135700.1, on the reverse strand, counting down.
CCCCCCCCCCCCGCCCCCAACGCCCCCCGCCCCCATCGACCCGCCTCCCACGCGGCCTCAACCACGCTGCCACTAATTACAATTATTAATTGAAAATAGGAAATCAATGTCTGTGAATTAAACACGAGTGTTCGTATGTGTGTCGGCCGTCTCCTGATTAACTTGACACAGTTATCCAGTGACCAGGTCAACACACACACACACACACACACACACACACACACACACTGAGTTTAGTGGCTTGCTACTGCTGCTTTGGTAAAGTGTAGCGTAGTCGTTGGTGTGTGTTTTTAACCGAAGCGCTGCGTTGCCGGGCAACCGGCTGCTGCAGAAATACAAATGCATTGTCGTCAAGCGCAGTCAGTTTGCTGTTGTTTGTGTTTTATCTCTGCGTCCGGTGGGCTTCGTGCCGGCCGTCGACCTTCTCAATGAGCCCGTAGGACGTTTCGGTTGGAAAGCGTTCTGCTGTGATTTAAAGTAGTCATTTGCACTTCCTCTTTATATCATAAAACACTTTTCCTACTTTATTCAGGCCCTTACTCTGCTTGCAGCTCCTCTCCTCCGTCGCACGGAAACAACAATAGCAATTTGTTTGGAATGCATACAAGCGGGTAGTATTTAATAATAGATGTATTTAGGCAGCGCCGGCGGTAAACACAAAGCAGCGACTGTTTATCACCGAAGGTGTCGTGAAAAACAAGCATCCTGCAGATTGCTTCTCTATTCCCGTTCCATAAGTTACTGACAAAGATGCCATTGAATAAAAAATGAATGAATTACACTCAAGGCTGTGTGTGTATGTGAGTGTGTGTGTGTGTGCGTGTGCAATGACTTGCAAGCTCATTGGCTTTTGCTTTGTTCCTCTGTTCAAACACACAAACCGGTTCGTGTCTCCCTGTTGTGTTTTGATTTCATGGACTGTAGAAGAAGTGGACGAAGTCACGGTGACGTCACGCGTTTGTCGGCTGTTAACGAGCCTCCAGTTCAGCATCTCAGTCGCAACCATCTCGGTTTCTGGCTTAGTGATTTTACTTTTATGCAACCAGAAGTAAGACTGGAAGGTGATATGGTCCCGTCCTGTTTCCCCTGCGCGGAGTCCGTCCCAGCAGTGAGACGGCCGCGAGAGGTCCTCCAGCGTGTGGACAGAGAGAGAGATGACGAAGAGGCCACGGAGCGGAGATCAGGAGCTCCACTAAGCTTCATATCACAGTGTGTGTGAGAGAAAAACTCGCTGTTATCTCACGGCGTGGACAGACCTAGAGACATTTGTTGGCGGGTTGGACAGTTTTAGAGACATTCGTTGGAGGGTTGGACAGTTCTAGAGACATTTTTTGGAAGGTTGGACAGACCTAGAGACATTTGTTGGAGGGTTGGACAGACCTAGAGACATTCGTTGGAGGGTTGGACAGTTTTAGAGACATTCGTTGGAGGGTTGGACAGTTCTAGAGACATTCCTTGGAGGGTTGGACAGACCTAGAGACATTTCTTGGAAGGTTGGACAGACCTAGAGACATTCCTTGGAGGGTTGGACAGACCTAGAGACATTCCTTGGCGGGTTGGACAGTTCTAGAGACATTCCTTGGCGGGTTGGACAGTTCTAGAGACATTCCATGGCGGGTTGGACAGACCTAGAGACATTCCTTGGCGGGTTGGACAGTTCTAGAGACATTCCATGGCGGGTTGGACAGTTCTAGAGACATTCCATGGCGGGTTGGACAGTTCTAGAGACATTCCTTGGCGGGTTGGACAGTTCTAGAGACATTCCATGGCGGGTTGGACAGACCTAGAGACATTCCTTGGAGGGTTGGACAGTTCTAGAGACATTCCTTGGAGGGTTGGACAGACCTAGAGACATTCCTTGGAGGGTTGGACAGTCCTAGAGACATTCCATGGAAGGTTGGACAGACCTAGAGACATTCCTTGGTTCAATTTCAATTCAATTCGAATCATTTTATTTTATATAGCCCAAAATCGCAAATTACAAATTTGCCTCAGAGGGCTTTACAGTCCAACATCCTCTGTCCCGAAACCCACCATTGGCACAGGAGACATTCGTTGGCGGGTTGGACAGACCTAGAGACATTCCTTGGAGGGTTGGACAGACCTAGAGACATTCCTTGGCGGGTTGGACAGTTCTAGAGACATTCCATGGCGGGTTGGACAGTTCTAGAGACATTCCTTGGCGGGTTGGACAGTTCTAGAGACATTCCATGGCGGGTTGGACAGACCTAGAGACATTCCATGGCGGGTTGGACAGTTCTAGAGACATTCCTTGGAGGGTTGGACAGACCTAGAGACATTCCTTGGAGGGTTGGACAGTTCTAGAGACATTCCTTGGAGGGTTGGACAGTCCTAGAGACATTCCATGGCGGGTTGGACAGACCTAGAGACAGTCCTTGTCCCGGGTCACAGCAGGCTGCTCCTCATCAGTCATTAGCCGCTTGATTCGGACTCGTTGCTGCTGAATAACCGAGTTGACGCGCTGCCTCACTGGTGAAGGGAACTAAAGGGGAACCCCCCCCTGTGAGCGATGGACACGAGGAGGAGGAGGGTGCATGAAGAAGAAGCTTTGTCTGAGCTCCGTCCCCTGCAGCGCTGATGAAACATTTAACACCCTGATACCCGGTCAGTGTGTTTTTACATGTTTCCTTTGAACTGTTTGGATTGTTTGAGAGCTGCTGGCGCTCCGGGTGCTTCGCTTCCCTTTTGGAGGACGTGGTTCCTCCGTGAGCATCGTCGACCGCAGACGAGACCTCAACACGTCTCTTCTTTTGTACTTGGTTGGGACTTACAGCCCCGCTGCTCAGGTGACGTAGAGCGGTGATGGAGGTCGGATGTGAAGGTCACAGACTCAAAGGACTTTTCACACTGTGTAGCACAGAAAGAAATACACACCACTTTGACACTTTGCTGTGAGCATTGATCCTTTTATTTTAAATTGAGACATAAATTAATAAAAGTATTATTTCTGATATTGTGGCCTATGTTAATGCTCATTAATACGCATTTTATTTTAATAGGTCACACAAGTAAGAGCAAAATGAGAATCTTAGACATAAAATAGAGTTCAAATATATGGTTCAAATTGAATGAGATATACAATAAAGTATATAAAATGCACGTTTGATGATGTAGTAAATATGAATACATGTATGTATGTATGTATTTTTTGTTGGGATTGCACATTTTCATATTTCATCATGGCCCAGTGTAGTTATTGATTACTTTGAGCTCAGTGTGTTTAGTTCTTTCACATCAGGGAGAGGATTTCACCTCAGACCTTAAAGCCTCCTCCCTCGACTCCATCCTGCTGTTGGTGGGTTCTTTCATTTTAAAAGCGCCTCATGCCGGCAGTAGACTTGACTCGGCGCTGAAGAGCTGTCAGACCAGCTGTGCGGGTAAACATCTTTGTTTGCTGATGTCACAGGTGACGCTTTGCAGATATCTGCTGCCCTCCCAGTTCTCCCAGACTCTCCTCCAGGGTTCATGGAGGCTTTATGGACTGTTGACTGCAGCTGTTCATGTCAAACAAAGACCAAACAAAGTTCTTCTTTCTCTGCTGCTTCCACTGACTTTTTAAACCTTTTTGGACTTCGGTGAATACTGTAATTTCTTTAACTTAAGCAACCTGTGTAATTAAAAATAAAGTAACTTTAGCTTTATATTTGCGTTATAATATAAAGGGAGCAACCGGAACGTCAAACAGGCCGTGAAGCAGAGGATGCTTTAGGGCGGGGCTACGCGCTGATTGACAGGTCTCTAACAGAGACGTGTGTGCCGTCTTTTCGTCCTTCTCAGTCCTTGTGTGATGTTGTGGAATATCTCAATAAAACTAGTTGGGGAGAAGAGAATAATTCGTTTCGAGGTTTATCTGAGTATTGATGAATGCCCAATGCCCAATCCTCATCACCAGACCAGATAGATGGCAGGTATTAAACATATGAAACTAGGTATTGAACCCGCTCAGGACCCTTACAAAGAGTGAAAGCTGAAGATGAAGACGAGCCTCCTCGCTCTCCTTTCTTCAGGAGATGTTATGACATATTTGACCATTACAACGGTCACTTCTGTTCACTGGTTTCACAAAGAACACGGTGGTGACGCCGAGACGACCAAAACGTCCTCCTGCAGACCGGCTCCACCTCACCTCCGCCCTCTCTGATAAACACTCCCCACTTCAGCACCATGAATCACCCTCAGGCGTCGTACGTGAATATCGATAACCACACAGTTTTAAATCACATGTTGACCCCCCCCCACCCCCCTCCTCTCTGTCCAGGCTGCGAGAGCGACTTCTGGGGGCCCCACTGCAGCAACCGCTGTCAGTGCCGTAACGGGGCCAAGTGCAACCCCATCACCGGGGCCTGCGTGTGCACCGACGGCTTCCAGGGCTGGCGCTGCGAGGAGCCCTGCGACCCCCACCTCTACGGCAAGGACTGCCTGCTGGAGTGCCAGTGCCTCAACGGCGCCACCTGCCAGCATCGGACCGGCGAGTGCCTGTGTGCGCCCGGCTACACCGGGGCCTTGTGAGTGCAGCGGGGGGGGGCCACGAGTTGAACACCCACACACACTCCTTCTGGGTTTGATTTTGGATTTCGTTGTACCGGTCTTAAAGCTGCGTTTTCTCTACTGTCCATCACAGGGTACGTATACGTCTCTGTCAATCACACTGAGCCCCGCCCTAAAGCACCCCCTGTTTTATGGTCTGTTTCACTCTAAATGGACCAGAATTTACTAAATGAACATCATTGATGACTTGAAACTAGAGACTGAGACCATAAACTCATGTTTACACTGTTTACTGAGGGAATAAATCAAGAGAGAAGTAGAGTCATTTCCTCATAGACGTCTATGGGAGCAGAGGAGTCGCCCCCTGCTGGTCACTACAGAGAAGTAGAGTCATTTCCTCATAGACGTCTATGGGAGCAGAGGAGTCGCCCCCTGCTGGTCACTACAGAGAAGTAGAGTCATTTCCTCATAGACGTCTATGGGAGCAGAGGAGTCGCCCCCTGCTGGTCACTACAGAGAAGTAGAGTCATTTCCTCATAGACGTCTATGGGAGCAGAGGAGTCGCCCCCTGCTGGTCACTACAGAGAAGTAGAGTCATTTCCTCATAGACGTCTATGGGAGCAGAGGAGTCGCCCCCTGCTGGTCACTACAGAGAAGTAGAGTCATTTCCTCATAGACGTCTATGGGAGCAGAGGAGTCGCCCCCTGCTGGTCACTACAGAGAAGTAGAGTAATTTCCTCATAGACGTCTATGGGAGCAGAGGAGTCGCCCCCTGCTGGTCACTACAGAGAAGTAGAGTCATTTCCTCATAGACGTCTATGGGAGCAGAGGAGTCGCCCCCTGCTGGTCACTACAGAGAAGTAGAGTCATTTCCTCATAGACGTCTATGGGAGCAGAGGAGTCGCCGCCTGCTGGTCACTGCAGAGGACGCAGCTTTAAGACCCCACCGCTGGGTAGCCGCCCGGGCCTTCTCACAAACACCTGCTTGTTGTGTCTTCTCCAGCTGTGAGGAGCCCTGTCCCGCCGGTAAACACGGCGCCCTGTGTGAGCAGCGATGCCCGTGTCAGAACGGAGGAGAGTGCCACCACGTCACCGGACGGTGCTCCTGTCCCGCCGGCTGGGTGGTACGAGTCCGCGAGCCAACCAGCTAGAGTGCATGTGCACCCCAGTTCAGCTAGCAGGACGTGTCCAAATGCTTGACCTTTATCCCCCTGGAAGCCTGTTTAGGAACATCGTGGAGCTTTAACATCTACTCTTGCACAAGTTGGGGTTGAGCTGAGACCTTCATGTTATGTTCCCATAGCATTGAAAACCCCACGTCTACCTCTCATTTGATCCCATTGTTTGACATGATCTCAATCATAACTATTTAAGACTTCTTGCTTGAGTCTACTGCAGTTTACTTAAGTTAACATCTCTTAACATCTCCTCCCTTCGTCTCCTCCTCCTCCTCCTCCAGGGTCCCGTGTGTGCACAGCCGTGCTCATTCGGATCGTTTGGCATCAACTGCTCTGAGGAGTGCACGTGTCGTAACGGCGGTCTGTGCGACCACATCAGCGGTCAGTGCCAGTGTACCGCCGGCTACGTCGGAGAGAGGTACGCTACATCGGCCTTTAGTGCTTTCCACTGTGACTTTGTGTGGTGGCTCACGAGGTAGAGCTAGCTAGCTTGCTAGCGATCTGCTGGGTGACGGAGTACGTGAACTCGTGTCTCATTGGATCGGAGATTACTGAAATGCTCTGTTTTTATCCGCCTCGCAAAACAACCAATAATACCAAAGGTGAAATAAGCCCATAAATAATAATAATAAAGTGGCTGTGCACCTCGTACAGAAGATGGAGACTATGTGGGCGGTGCTATGTGTCAACGCTCCTCCCTCCCCACCTTCCAATGCTCATTCGGGGCCATTATGTACTTTTCCTGACCAAGAGCCATTTGAAATAGTTTTGTCCTTTATATTAACTCTTTTATTGCCCCCCCATCTCTCTCGTCTCTCCAATCCCTCCATCCTCACTCTCAATTGAGCCAAATTACCACCATTCATTTGGGCCCCAGACAGGTGAATTATCCTACATGGAATAATTCCTGGATCGAGCCCCCCCCCCCATCCCCCCCACGTCTTCGTCCTAATGGAATTAGCCGAGATAAGAGTCCTCAGGACGTCGGCATGATTTAGACGTGACACAAAGCAGAAATCCTCACTGGGACGTTTTAATTGAGCGATTTGTCTACTTCCAAATGGTTTTCCACTCGCGCTTCAACAACGGAAGCCCAGCTTCTTGTTCAATGGCGCTCCGTGGGCCCGGTCGGGACGTCCGCTCAGAGCCCGCTGATCCTCGCCATGGAAGAATGGAAAAATTGCCCGTTTGAGATGAACGTTGCTGCCACTTCACGGACGTCGGGTGTTATTTGGTCCGAGCTCCTCTGCTGCTTCACTCTGACCTGAGAGGGTTCCTTTAAAGGGACTAAACACAGATTTGTACCCCCCCCCCAGGTGCCGGGACGAATGCCCGGTCGGCACTTACGGGCCGCAGTGCGCCCACAAGTGCGACTGTCAGAACGGGGCCAAGTGCTACCACATCAACGGGGCCTGCCTCTGCCCCGAGGGCTTCAAGGGGCCCAGCTGCCGGGACCGCTTCTGCCCCGCGGGCCTCTACGGGCTCGTCTGCGACAAGTACTGCCCCTGCAAGGCCGCCAACACGCTCAGGTACCCGCGGCGCCCGTCGCTCTACACGCAGATTAAAATGTGGCGATGAGAACGATAACATGACGCGTTACGACACGCCTGACCTCTCGTCTCTTGACTCCTCCCCCCCAGCTGCCACCCTCTGTCGGGCGAGTGCACCTGCGCGGCGGGGTGGGCGGGGCTCTACTGCAACGAGACCTGCCCGGCGGGCTACTACGGCGAGGGCTGCAGGGCGCCGTGCGCCTGCACCAACGGGGCCGACTGCGACGGCGTGACGGGGGCCTGCCTGTGCGCCCCCGGCTTCATGGTGAGACGCCGGGGGGGGGGGGGGGGGGGGGTCAACGGGTCAGACGACTGAGAAACTACTTATCAACCGAAGAGATGAAGTCCAACATGTCAACAAGAAACATTGTTTAATTCCACTTAAGGAGGTCATTGGGTTTCAGAAAAGATGGTGGTTTAGGTCAAAGGTCAAACTCCTCCCACCGAAAACAACAAAGCACACAAACCTTTCTTTGATCCAAAAAACACACGATTCCCACAAATGCACCTGATTCCAAAGAGGATTCGCCCCCCCCCCCCCCCCCGGTGTCCCACGAGCAGGGCTCCATGGCAGCAGGTGCAGGACACGCACAACAACACGCACAACAACACGCCGGGCATGCTCCAAACACGCCACGAATTCATCAACTGCTGCTGAGGCGGCAGGTTCAGGGCCACAGCACATGTTCCTAAATGTGGAACGGATACTGCAGGTGCACTTCTCAGCCAGGCTGAAGGAGAGCGGGTGTGTGTGTGTGTGTGTGTGTGTGTGTGTGCGTGTGTGTGTGTGCGTGTGTGTCATTCAAACAGCTGTAGGCTAAATGCTAACACATTGGACCATTGAGTCAAATACTGTATTTTCTGTTTTAGAAATCGATACTCAGAGTGAGGATTAAAGTGTTAATCGTGGCGTGAGAGACGGATTGAGTCCATGTGTGTGTGCGAGGCCTCCTGCTGGGTGCACGGATCTCACAGTGGCCATGAGACACCTCAGAGCAGAGAACAGGGGGCCGGGTGGGCCGGGGGGGGGGGCTCTGTTTGGTCGGTAGCAGCTGAACTCGGAGGGATGAAAACAGACAGAATCCCGACGAGGTCGCCGATCAATATCTGTAGAGACGTTAAACTCTGAGCCAAATCAGAAAATGTGCCCCCCCCCCCCTTAGATGCTGTTAGATTCCCCTTTGGAGTATTGGCCTCCACTCAATGATTCATTATTAACAGAAATGAAATTTAACGATGAAACAGTAGTCGTCCTCTTTGTCATCTGAACAGTGTGATACGTAATCAGCAGATTGAAACCCGTCGTTTCCTTATCGAGCATCGGCCTTCAATCAGCGCTTTGTGTGATGTCTTCTTTCCACGTGTCCCTGTTATGAGCGCTGGGCCTGCATGAAGTGCTTTTAGTGCTGTTGTAGATAAAATGATGTAAGCGACGGAGCTCGGCTCGGCCACATTGCTACTGTTATTATTAGACCTCCGGTGACCCCCGGTGACCCCCAGTGACCCCCGGTGACCCCCAGTGACCCCCGGTGACCTCCAGCGCTGCTGTAAATACGTCACCACGGCGTGGAAGTGGTTTTCTGACAGGGATCGTTTGGACTTTATCGTTTCTATTGGTGGTTTGTGGTGTTTGTGTGTGTGTTTGGATACGGATCTTAAGAACAGAAGCAAACACTGGATTTATGGCTTGGTTCTAATCTTGGATTTGAGATTCTGAAGAGAAGAAAGAAAACGCTCATGAATATCAGGATGCGTTGTTGGACGTGTACTCGATATTCCAGAGGTCGCTTCTGGAAGCTCCTTCTCTCCCTCGGGAAACTGGGATGATTTTCTTTATCCTTATTTATTCACAAAGTTGTTTTTTTTAGGTCCTTAATTCACCAACTTTTTAACAAGGCTTCTCGCTTCTCCTGTCGTTGCACATTTGGCCGTCTTTGTGAATATTAGATTAATAGCAATTTAAAAGCAGCAGGTTGGAAGCGCAGCGGCTTTAATTAGCGCAGTTTACATGTTGAAGGTCCTGGAGGGTCAGCGGAGGGAGGCGGGACGTCCCGCTGAGGCCGAGCCCCCTCTTGACCGTGCCCTCGGCTGATTGGACGAGCCCAGACGCTATGAAACAGGACGTTTGATTCGTTCAAACTGCTTTAACCACGTCGTGGATTCACCGTTCACTCCAGAAAGGTCCTTTGTGTTGCCTCGCTGTATTCGTATGATGACAATGAAGCCTGAACAATACTACAGCAAAACAATGTCGATACAGCAATATTCAACTTGTCACTGCAATGAATAAATATTTCCTCAGGATTTGTACTTTCGTTATTCACATTTTTTCCATCTTTGTGGAACCAACGAGGTTCAATGAAGACTCGGTACGTCTTCGGGGAGGCAGTTCTGGTCGAGGTGGGCAGCAAGTTATGAGATCTCAAATGGGAGAAAAATAGAAATAAAACACAAGTAAACGGAGAAAGTCAGTAAAAGAAAATACAAAAGAAAATGGGGACAGACGCGGAAATAAAACACCAAAATATGCAGAAATCAGAGGCTAAAAGAATCAGCTCACATTGGAACATCTTGACAACCACAATATTGTTCAGAAAAACATGTGAAGAAAGAGGAAAGTTCAAGATTATTTAGAGAATATTACAAAACGAACTAGACTAAAGGGGCGCGGATGAGATACTACCACAGTTCATGTAATCAGTGTCTCCGTGTCCTTTCGTCTCCAGGGGGACGACTGCTCCGTCCGCTGCCCTGCAGGCCTCTACGGGACCAACTGCAGCTCCTCGTGCTCCTGCCGCCACGCCGCCTCCTGCTCGCACCTGGACGGCTCCTGCGTCTGCACGGAAGGTTCTACGCTCATCTCCTCTCAGATTTCACTCGCGGCTTCTAATTTGCACAAAACAGATCAAATCTCAGACTTTGGGGCAATTTTTTGAGGAAATGTGCAACTTCTTCAACTTCGTTTCATCTCTGACCCGCTTGTTCCTCAGGTCGATTGTTTCAATTTCATCCCACTTCATAAAGTCACCTGTGGAACCCACGATTTACATTATATATATATATATATATATATATATATATATATATATATATATATATATATATATATATATAGATGTATCCTCTATCCTCAGTTTTTACCCTTTACTCTCCGCTTCACCTCTTTAATATCTCTCAATAAAAGCATCCTTAAATATTAATGCCCTGGTGGGGTAATTAAAGCGGAGAGACATCTGAGAGCTCCGGCAGGAAGAAGTGGGCGTCGGTCTTCACCCCGACGTCCTTTTCCTTCAGAGCGGGGAAGTTATCCTGCAGAAGTTCAGGCTGATTAAAGAGCTTCATCACACACGTGTTGTCCGTGTCGAGCAAACATCTGACAATTCGTGCAGCTCAACACACTTTCAGGACTTCTTCCTTAAGAGGCACGAGGCCCGGGGGGTCCCGCAGCCCTGCTATCAAAAGGAATTTTGTCATTTCTTCAAAAGAAAGAGGGGAAATCAGGACACTCAGTCGTGCAATTTGTTATGTAAATTCCAAGTATCAATGTTTTAGCACTTGTTGCTTTCTTTTGGATAATAGCCAGTAATAACTGACACAAATCCCAGAAATCTCCCCAACATCAACATTTGTTTTCTGGGGCTTAACTTCTTTATGAGTAAAGTTTAATGTTTGCTCACTGTCAGTTTTGTCCTCAAACGAAGGGGTTTAAATAATGTTTCACAACAAAAAACTGTAGATGTTACAAAGCTCTGCTCCCATAGACGTCTATGAGGAAATGACTCTACTTCTCTCGTGATTTATTCCCTCAGTAAACATTGTAAACATGAGTTTACAGTCTCTAGTTTAAAGTCTTATTCAACACGACATGATGTTCATTTAGTGAATTATGGTCCATTTAGAGTCAAACAGACCATAAAGCAGGGGACACTTTGGGGCGGGGCTACACACTGATTGACATCTCTTTACCAAGACACCTACACACTTCTCTACTTCCTCCTCCTCAGTCCACACATTTTTTATTTCTTTTTCACTGGTTGCAAAAAAACAAGATGGTGACATCGTTCAAAACGTCCACAAAGCAGTTGAGTGACGTCACCATGACTACGTTCACCCCCTACATACAGTCTGCGTCTAAAGCCGCAGATTGTCATCAATTCATTTATAGTTGTTCCCAGATCTCAGGAAGTACTCGGACGGTTACTTCATCAGAAATCTATCAATGCGAGTTGTGATGACTGTCGTTCCTTTGACCCGTCCGTGTCCTTTGGACTGTGTCCCCGTCCAGGTTGGCAGGGGGTGGACTGCTCCCTTCCTTGCTCCAGTGGCACCTGGGGTCCCAGCTGCAACCAGACGTGCCAGTGCTCCAATGCGGCGGCCTGCGACCCCGTCAACGGCACCTGCGCCTGCTCCCCAGGCTGGAGGGACGAGTACTGCGACCTGCCCTGCCCCGTAAGTGGCGTGCAGCCCGCCATCCATCTCCTGACCTTTCCAGCGGACCTTCCCTAACAATGGTCTCCCTCTCCAGGAGGGGTCGTACGGACTGGACTGCGGGGAGAGGTGCGACTGCGTCAACGCCGACGGCTGCGACCCGGTGAGCGGATTCTGCCGCTGCGCCGCGGGCTGGACAGGTGGGTCCCGGAGGAGACCGGAGAGGAGGGGCGGGTCCATCGTGTGGGGGACCGGGTCACTCAGAGACACTCTGCTCATTGGACGGAGTCAAGTGACTTCTTCTTGGGAAGAAGGAGGATTGAGCCAAATTTACTGCGACTGCGATCCATTAAATGACCACATGGGGCAGTAAGAGCCAATCAACGCACAGAGCTCCAAATGGAATATTTCCATACGGTGGAATATTCCCCCAGGATCCTCTCTGTTGTCTTTAGAGCCGCTCTGACGCACTTGGACATCACGTTCTTATGAATGCGAGGTGTCGCCGCTCGCTAAACTCCACGGCGAAGTGTTCCGCTGCGAATTTAAATTTGTTCTGCTTACGTACCTCCTCCACCCCCTCCTCCTCCTCCACCTCCTCTGTTGTAACTACACCGCCTCATTTTCACCCACTCTAAGGCTCAGAGGTACTTTATTAATTGAGTTATAATGGCTGCCTGTGCCCCACTCTCGTATTCTCTCATTATCCACGTCAAAGGAAGTTTCTAATGAGCTGCGGATCCGCTGATCTGCAGGAGGAGGAGGGTGGAGGAGGAGGAGGGGGGGGCACTGTATTTGCACATGCATTATTCTTACTCCGTCCTTCTGCTTTTCATATATCCCTGCGTGGACGTGAGTGTAACTAACAATGAATTTAATGTGCGTGTCTGCAGACCGTCCCCTGTGAGCACTGAGGGCACACACACACACACACACACACACACACACACACACACACACACACACACACACACACACACACTCACACACTCACACACTCACTCACATGCACACACACACGCACACACTCACACATGCAAGACTGATGAAAGAAAGAGACACTTCAGCAGATCATTAAAAGGCAAAACGTCTCATTGGGTTAATTTGACAGAAAAGCTTGTTTGTTTTCTAAAAACACAGATTATGTGTTTAAACACGGTTAAAGGTTCAGGATTCAGATTAAATTCAGATTAAATTAGTTTAGTCTTTTACGTGACACACAGTTCACATTTCAGCAAAGATGTTGTTTTCTACTGTTCTACTATTAAAAGACAGAGAAAATGAAAGGAGGCATTATGTTTTCAGGGCTGGGTTTATTGAACGTACATATATTACAAAGAAAGAAAAAAGTGAACATCATGCTGCATCATGTTGTAGAAAACTTGAAAGACTGAGACCATAAACTCGTGTTTACAACGTTTACTGAGGGAATAAATCCAGAGAGTAGTAGAGTCATTTCCTCATAGACGTCTATGGGAGCAGAGGAGTCGCCCCCTGCTGGTCACTACAGAGAAGTAGAGTCATTTCCTCATAGACGTCTATGGGAGCAGAGGAGTCGCCCCCTGCTGGTCACTACAAAGAAGTAGAGTCATTTCCTCATAGACGTCTATGGGAGCAGAGGAGTCGCCCCCTGCTGGTCACTACAGAGAAGTAGAGTCATTTCCTCATAGACGTCTATGGGAGCAGAGGAGTCGCCCCCTGCTGGTCACTACAGAGAAGTAGAGTCATTTCCTCATAGACGTCTATGGGAGCAGAGGAGTCGCCCCCTGCTGGTCACTACAGAGAAGTAGAGTCATTTCCTCATAGACGTCCATGGGAGCAGAGGAGTCGCCCCCTGCTGGTCACTACAGAGAAGTAGAGTCATTTCCTCATAGACGTCTATGGGAGCAGAGGAGTCGCCCCCTGCTGGTCACTACAAAGAAGTAGAGTCATTTCCTCATAGACGTCTATGGGAGCAGAGGAGTCGCCCCCTGCTGGTCACTACAGAGAAGTAGAGTCATTTCCTCATAGACGTCTATGGGAGCAGAGGAGTCGCCCCCTGCTGGTCACTACAGAGAAGTAGAGTCATTTCCTCATAGACGTCTATGGGAGCAGAGGAGTCGCCCCCTGCTGGTCACTACAGAGAAGTAGAGTCATTTCCTCATAGACGTCTATGGGAGCAGAGGAGTCGCCCCCTGCTGGTCACTACAGAGAAGTAGAGTCATTTCCTCATAGACGTCTATGGGAGCAGAGGAGTCGCCCCCTGCTGGTCACTGCACAGAATGCAGCGTAAATGGTCTAATCAATATGATGCATCCGGCTTTGATACACTTTATACATTTGAGTTGATACATCCACTTATTTCTTGACAGTGAGAATTCAATATAATATTGAGGCTATATTACAGCTGTTTCCTTAGATACATTGTCTCTGTCACATCTGTCCTTCACCCAACCCCCCTCCTCCCCTCCTCTGCCCCCCCCCCCCCCCCCCCTCCTCCCCCCCCTCCCCGCCTCTCGCTAATCTTATTTCTTTGCATCATTCTCTCTCCTTCAAGTTCAAGTGACACATCTGAAACCTCTGTGAAGTCAGTTCGACTTCACTTAAAAAGCCGGGTAGCTGAGAACAAAGCCCACTTAAAGCTCTGTGTGCGTGTGCGTGCGTGCGTGTGTGTGTGTGTGTGTGTGTGTCTGCCGGTGTGTGTTTTCTGCAGGTGTCCATTGCGACAGTGTGTGTGAGGAGGGCCGCTGGGGACCCAACTGCTCCATCAGCTGCACTTGTGAGAACGGAGGCTCCTGCTCCCCAGAGGATGGATCCTGTGTGTGTGCGCCTGGATACCGCGGCACCAACTGCAGAAGAAGTAAAGGAACGCACACACACACACACACACACACACTGCAGTGCAGCGGAGGAGGTTGTGTGTGAAAGCTCTCCACAAGCAGTTCCATCATCTTTTGTCTGACACGAGGATTCCAGAGTTAGTTTGAAGCACATTTCAGCAGAAGCTCCATGAATATGAAAGTCTCTGGAGGTTTGACTCCGTGCTGACAGTAGGATTGCGGGTAGGGATGCTGAGGTCGGATAATAAGGTCCCCCCCCCCCGCAGTCCAGACACTGGTGGGGGGGCGGATGTTATTTCCTTGTATTTTCCGTGTTGAAGCCGTTCACAAAGCAGAACCGAGGGGATTTATTACCTCGATGGACTGTGTGTACCATCGGCCCCGATTAGACCTCCTCATAGAGGGGGGGGGGGGGCAGCTCCTTCAAGTTGAATTCTTCCCACATTCGTCTGATGGGTCCCAGTGTGAATCCCGGGGGGGTCCAGGCTATGCGCTGTGGGAATCTTATTTCTGGATGTTGATAGATTAGTGATCCGCTTCCCCCTCGTAGATTTAAGGGCTTTTGCTTCACAGTTTAGCCAATTTTCTAAATTCGGAAGAATCCTGCAAGGCCGGAGAGGTGAGGGGGGGGTTATGTAGCATATATATATACTGTATATGTGTGTGTGTATAGGTACGGTGGAGGATATTTAGCTTTCATATATGTGTGCTTTATAAACTGAAATTGAGACTAAGTGGACCATGAAATCCATTATTGAAATGATCAAAGAACTAATCAGAGAACCAATCAGTTCCCTTCAGACTCTGAAATGGACTTTTCTCTCTGCCCCCCCCCCCACTGTGTGTGTGTGCAGCCTGTTCGCCGGGTTTCTACGGACAGCGATGCGCCCGGTCCTGCCCTCAGTGCCTCTATAGCGACGGGGCGTGTCACCACGTCAGCGGCCACTGTGAATGTCTGTCGGGCTTCTTCGGCTCACTGTGCAATCAAGGTAAGTTTATCTTAACTTAAGATTCATTCAGTTTATCTTAACTTAAGATTCATTCAGTTTATCTGAACTTAAGGTTCATTAAGTTGATCTTATCTTAACTTAAGATTCATTCAGTTTATCTGAACTTAAGGTTCATTCAGTTTATCTTAACTCAAGGTTCATTCAGTTTATCTTATCTGAACTTGAGGTTCATTCAGTTTATCTTAACTTAAGGTTCATTCAGTTTATCTTAACTTAAGGTTTATTCAGTTTATCTTAACTTAAGGTTCATTCAGTTTATCTTATCTTAACTTAAGGTTCATTCAGTTTATCTTAACTTAAGGTTCATTAAGTTGATCTTATCTTAACTTAAGGTTCATTCAGTTTATCTTAACTTAAGGTTCATTCAGTTTATCGTATCTTAACTTAAGGTTCATTCAGTTTATCTTAACTTAAGGTTCATTCAGTTTATCTTATCTTAACATAAGGTTCATTCAGCTTATCTTAACTTAAGGTTCATTAAGTTGATCTTATCTTAACTTAAGGTTCATTCAGTTTATCTTATCTTAACTTAAGGTTCATTCAGTTTATCTTAACTTAAGGTTCATTCAGTTTATCGTATCTTAACTTAAGGTTCATTCAGTTTATCTTAACTTAAGATTCATTCAGTTTATCTGAACTTAAGGTTCATTAAGTTGATCTTATCTTAACTTAAGGTTCATTCAGTTTATCTTAACTTAAGATTCATTCAGTTTATCTGAACTTAAGGTTCATTAAGTTGATCTTATCTTAACTTAAGATTCATTCAGTTTATCTGAACTTAAGGTTCATTCAGTTTATCTTAACTCAAGGTTCATTCAGTTTATCTTATCTGAACTTGAGGTTCATTCAGTTTATCTTAACTTAAGCTTCATTCAGTTTATCTTAACTTAAGGTTTATTCAGTTTATCTTAACTTAAGGTTCATTCAGTTTATCTTATCTTAACTTAAGGTTCATTCAGTTTATCTTAACTTAAGGTTCATTAAGTTGATCTTATCTTAACTTAAGGTTCATTCAGTTTATCTTAACTTAAGGTTCATTCAGTTTATCGTATCTTAACTTAAGGTTCATTCAGTTTATCTTAACTTAAGGTTCATTCAGTTTATCTTATCTTAACATAAGGTTCATTCAGCTTATCTTAACTTAAGGTTCATTAAGTTGATCTTATCTTAACTTAAGGTTCATTCAGTTTATCTTATCTTAACTTAAGGTTCATTCAGTTTATCTTAACTTAAGGTTCATTAAGTTGATCTTATCTTAACTTAAGGTTCATTCAGTTTATCGTATCTTAACTTAAGGTTCATTCAGTTTATCTTAACTTAAGGTTCATTCAGTTTATCTTAACTTAAGGTTTATTCAGTTTATCTTAACTTAAGGTTCATTCAGTTTATCTTATCTTAAGATTCATTCAGTTTATCTGAACTTAAGGTTCATTAAGTTGATCTTATCTTAACTTAAGATTCATTCAGTTTATCTGAACTTAAGGTTCATTCAGTTTATCTTAACTCAAGGTTCATTCAGTTTATCTTATCTGAACTTGAGGTTCATTCAGTTTATCTTAACTTAAGGTTCATTCAGTTTATCTTAACTTAAGGTTTATTCAGTTTATCTTAACTTAAGGTTCATTCAGTTTATCTTATCTTAAGGTTCATTCAGTTTATCTTATCTTAACTTAAGGTTATTCAGTTGATCTTATCTTAACTTAAGGTTCATTCAGTTTATCTTATCTTAACTTAAGGTTATTC
This sequence comes from Gasterosteus aculeatus, assembly GCF_964276395.1. Lineage (NCBI taxonomy): Eukaryota > Metazoa > Chordata > Actinopteri > Perciformes > Gasterosteidae > Gasterosteus > Gasterosteus aculeatus. The sequence continues at coordinate 23,351,099 of NC_135700.1, read as the reverse complement.
AGTTGATCTTATCTTAACGTAAGGTTATTCAGTTGATCTTATCTTAACTTAAGGTTCATTCAGTTTATCGTATCTTAACTTAAGGTTCATTCAGTTTATCTTAACTTAAGGTTCATTCAGTTTATCGTATCTTAACTTAAGGTTCATTCAGTTTATCTTAACTTAAGGTTCATTCAGTTTATCTTATCTTAACTTAAGGTTCATTCAGTTTATCTTAACTTAAGGTTCATTAAGTTGATCTTATCTTAACTTAAGGTTCATTCAGTTTATCGTGTCTTAACTTAAGGTTCATTCAGTTTATCTTAACTTAAGGTTTATTCAGTTTATCTTAACTTAAGGTTCATTCAGTTTATCTTATCTTAAGGTTCATTCAGTTTATCTTATCTTAACTTAAGGTTATTCAGTTGATCTTATCTTAACTTAAGGTTTGTTTAGTTGATCTTAACTTAAGGTTCATTCAGTTTATCTTATCTTAAGGTTCATTCAGTTGATCTTATCTTAACTTAAGGTTCATTCAGTTCATCTTATCTTAACTTAAGGTTTGTTTAGTTGATCTTAACTTAAGGTTATTCAGTTGATCTTATCTTAACTTAAGGTTCATTCACTTTATCGTACCTTTACTTAAGGTTTGTTTAGTGGCGCACAAAGTTATCCTCCTCTGTCCTCTGTCCTCTCTCTGTCTGTCCTCCTGTCCTCTATCACCAGAGGTAATGTATCAGATGGAGTGGACGGTGGGGGGGGGGCGGTTAGAGCTTTGTGGTGACCAACTATTCTCATCCTCCTCACAGATGTACCGTTCGCTCCTCTGATCAAACTCCCACAGAGCAGTCAGACCCCCCCCCCCCCCCCCCCCCCGCTCCCTCTAACACCTCTAATTAAATTCAGGTTTACAACTGGAGAAAAAAGCAAAGCACTCGTGTCTACATCTCATTCTGCGGCCCTTGACCCCCCTCACCTCCTGCCCTACCAAAGGTCCCCCCCCCCCACCTCATTATTTCAGAGTGGCTTCAGCTTCAGCTTCTGGGGGGTCAAACAGGTGTTGATTCTCCGATTGGAGGATCCTGAGCGGCGAGTGCGGTGAAATATTCATCGCCATTAAACATGAAGACCGTGTCCCGCATCGTCCATTCTGCTGCTCGCTGCGTCTTTGAGGGGGGGGCGTCCTTTTCTACGACGGCCGCTCAGCTCTCGTTGCCTCCTCAGGCGCTCGTACGTGAGAGGAAACAATAACACATGATGATGACAAAAATAAGTCTTTAAATCAACCTTTTCAAACGAAACAGAAAGAGGAAGTTTCTTCCCACATTAAGTCGCTGAGACCCTTCGGGAACTTAGTTTACAGCTTCATTAAAGGTGCCGTGTTGTTTTAATTGATTTTTCATTGTTTATTGTTTAATTCATCTTTTTGTTTAATCTATATTGAGGTGCAGATTGTACCTGAAAAAATTGAATTTCGCGGATGAGCCGACGCGAACGGTCATGACTGCAGGGTTGTAACGTGGCTCTGGAGCGGGACGCCGCGGCCGGTGGAAAGCGCTCAGAGACATTTGGGTTGGAACAAGTGCAAAACGTGTAGAGTCGGTGGAGAAGGAGTCATCGTCTGGACCCGAGAGCTGCAGACTAATTGTCTCCTGCAGCTCATCGGGGGGGGGGGGGGCGTCCCAACAGTCTGCTAATTACTTCCACGCGTCCCTTTGATCCAGACCTTACACACACCACTCACACGTTGGCCGCGGTTACGTAAGAGGAGGGACTTCATTAAAGCGTTATAATGATCTTTATTGCTCCAACCGCTGGGGAAGATTCTCCTTCCTACTCTAATGAAGACCATACGTTGTGTGCAACAGCTGGAATGTGCTGATGAAATGTGAATGAGCGGAGAAGAGTAATATAAAGTAATGAACATCTACATGAACTTTATATCTATATATGAAACAGCAGCACGTGTTCGTAATGTTTAAAGAGGACGACCATCAGAGTCACGATCACGCAAACATCCTTAAAATCAGGGTAACAAATGTGCCTCACAGACAACATCCTCCGACCTTTGACCCCCCATCAGCGCAGCACAACTCCTCATGGCGAGTGGCAAAGGAGGGATATAATATATATAATACCTCGTAACCCTCCATTGGGATGAAAGCAGCAGTGAGTCAGTAATATTAATGTGACTTCTTCTACTGATGACGACAGCAGCAGTGCAACAACCACCGTGCAGATGTTAACACATCTGTCTTATGCAGGTCCCCGTTCACTCTGAATAGGGTGACGTCATCAGTTGCAGTCCGTATTTATTTTGTCTGTATCACTACGAATTTGTATGTTCAAGATTTTCGTACACATTTTTACCAACAGGTTTTGGAGATCAGGCCGGTCTTATTGCAGAACGCTTTCATCTCCATGAACTCACAGGCTTCAGTTCAGACCGAACTAACCGCTGAAGAGGAGCAGCTTGTCCTCTCCTTCTAATTGGCAATAATCAAAAAGCCCCCGAGCGCATCCACCAGTGATGTCGCTGTGCGACTGCGTCCACGCAGCCGAACATGAAAACAAGTACAAGCATCACATCCTGAAGCTTCCCGGCTCGATCAACAAGTTCTTCTCCCTTTGGTGCTGCGTTCTGCACGGACTCTAATCACATTAAGAACAATCAGAACAAAGATTCATCTCCATGTTTCATGATTGCACATCGCAAAAAACAGCTAGTGAATCAAATTAAAGATACTGTAGGTGCAGCGATAATAGATTAGATTAGATTAGATTCAACTTTATTGTCACTGCACAGGCAACGAAATGCAGTTTAACATCCAACCAGAAGTGCAAAATAGCAAAAAGTGCAGAGTATGTGCATATGTGAAGTGTAATAAGTGAATAAATAGATATGTACAGTAAGCAGACATCTCTTGCTCTGGACGGCCTCGATGGTGGGGAGTGAGGAACCGGTGATGCGTTGGGCAGTTTTCACCACCCTCTGCAGTGGTTTACGGTCCGCGACAGAGCAGCTGCCGTACCATACTGAGATGCAGTTTGTAAGGATGCTCTCTGTGGTACAGCGGTAGAAATCCTCTAGAATCTGAGGAGACAGATGGACCTTCTTCAGTCTCAGTCTCTTAATAGTGATTAATGTGAGTTTTGTGCTGCTTCCTGTTCACTCGAATCAAATCTCCTTTAGATGATTATCGTAGATTATCTTCCTCCTTTTATACTAACGGTTTCCTTCATTCTTGTCTCTCTTTCAGTGATTAGTTTGAAAAATACCAGCTGGAATCTCATCTATTTAAAAAGAAATTGCTGAAAATTAAGATTAATTTAATCTTCCCTTATCTAATGATTTTGTAGTGTTCCAAAAACAACTGATTACGACTACATGAGTCAAATTAAACAGATCTATTGATGACATTAAGTAGTTAGTAGTCAATTATTAGATTAAAATAGTAAATAATTTTTTAGTAATAATAATTTTAGTCCATAAAAATGTTTTTATCAAGAGAATAAAAAAAGTTACTTGAACTGATTTAACAACAATCTGTTAAAAGTTAAAATTATCTGCAAAAGAAATGTGACCAGAGATCTAAAAGAAATATTTTCTCCCGTTTTTTTTCTCCCGATCGAAGAAGCTTAATGATCCTTTGCATCGCTAACCTGCGTGTGTGTGTGTGTGTGTGTGCGCGTGTGCGTGTGCGTGTGTGTGTGTGGTCCTCACAGTGTGTCCCAGGGGGAGGTTCGGTAAGGCGTGTGCTGAGGCGTGTTCGTGCACCAACAACGGCTCGTGTGACCCGGTCGACGGCTCCTGTCAGTGCTTCCCCGGATGGATCGGCGGGGACTGCTCTAAACGTAACACGCCTCCTCTCTCTCTCTCTCTCTCGCTCACTTATCGACCACCCAGGTTGATCATGAACCAATCAGAGAAGACTCTGGGACCAAAATATTAAATGGTGTGTGTGTGTGTGTGTGTGTGTGTGTGTGTGTGTGTGTGTGTGTGTGTGCGTGCGTGTGTGTGTGGACAGCGTGTCCTCAGGGCTCATGGGGTCCAGACTGCATCCACACATGTAACTGCCACAACGGAGCCCAGTGCAGCGCCACGGACGGAGAGTGCGACTGCAGCCCGGGATGGACGGGACTCTTCTGCACTCAGCGTACGCGTCTCACACACACACACACACACAAACACACACGCACACACACACACACACACACACACACACGCACGCACACACGTCCTCGGTCCTCGTTCTCACTTCTTGCCGTTTTGATCCTCTCATGCTTGCACCTCCATCTGCTGGCAGATAAAACTAACTACATCCTTAAAGACGATCCTTCCTTGGATTCCTCCACCTTTCCTTCATCCTTGCTGAGGGTTTCTGCTGCTCAAGTAGCTTCCTTGTATCCTACCCCGTATCTATAAATAATATATTTTCGGGGGGCCCCATTACCTCAAAGATCTCACAGTCAAGTCTGAAAAGTAAAAGCTTCATGTGCAAAAAAGCTGCATTCTGTGTGGTGACCAGCAGGGGGCGAATCCTCTGCTCCCATAGACGTCTATGAGGAAATGACTCTTGACTCTTCTCTCTTGATTTATTCCCTCAGTAAAGATTGTAAACATGAGTTTATCGTCTAGTCGTCTTGAAACTAGAGATAAACTAGTTTATCTCTAGTTTCAAGTCTTCTTCAACGCAGCATGATGTTATTTGGTTTCGTGCTACTGGTATTATGTAGTTATAAATGGCCAAAAAGCCAAGAAACAAACGTCGCCATGACTACGTCCACTTCTTATAATCAATGATTCAGAGCTGAAAAGAGCTGCAGGAATTAAATCTAAAGCCCAGAAAAGAGAACACATGAACACACTTCCTTTTCCCTCATGTGAACTTATTGTGTTGCTGAATTTGTTCTTATTGGATGTCTGCAACAATGTGTTTATTTAATAGTGAATTTAGAAGCTTTTACGTATCTTGAAGTGTAAACGAGCCGATATTCCCTCTTTTGTTTTTTTAGTTAATTTTTTTTGTTTTTTGTAAACTCTCCAGGTTAAATCTGCTTCACATGCAGGAAAAGGGTTTGGTTTAATCTGCCGATCCTGCGTGACGGAACCGATCAGCCAGCCGCAGTGAAAGCTGCTGATCAGTGGCTCATCTCTGATGTGTGACCCCCCCCTTTCCAGGCTGCCCGGCCGGGTTCTACGGCTCCCGCTGTGCTGAAGTGTGCCGCTGTCAGAACGGGGCGGACTGCGACCACCTGGGCGGGCAGTGCTCCTGCAGGACGGGCTTCATGGGACAGAGCTGCGAGCTCAGTGAGTGTGTAACGTGATGTGTGCACTTTTACCGACTCACTTATTTATGCACTTAGGACACCAAGACAAAGAGGACAAAGGACAGAGGACCTCATTTACCTCTGACCTACTGACTTACTTATAGACTAAATAATGACCCCCCCCCCCTTTGATCCAGAGTGTCCCGCCGGGACGTTCGGCTACGGCTGCCAGCAGCTGTGCGAGTGCATGAACAACGGAACCTGCGACTACGTGACGGGGACCTGCTACTGCAGCGCCGGCTTCAAGGGCATCCGCTGCGACCAGGGTAAGAGCGGCGGGGCGGGTTCGATGCCGCGTCCTTCTGCGGCTTACATGAGGACTGGTGGAAGCTGGAGATCCGGTGCTCACCTGCTCTCCGCTTCCCCTCAGCGGCTCTGATGATGGAGGAGCTGAACCCCTACACCAAGATCAGCCCGGCCCTGGCTTCGGAGCGCCAGTCGGCCGGCGCCGTCCTGGGCATCGTCTCCCTGCTGCTGCTCATCGTGGCCATGCTCGGCCTGGTGGTCTGGTTCCGGTACCGGCAGAGAGAGAAGGGCCACCAGGTGCCGAGCGTCGCCTACACGCCGGCGCTGCACGTCAACTCCACCGACTACTCGCTGTCAGGTAAAGATCGCAGGGCGCTCTTCTGTTTCCTTTATCCCTCCCAGCAGGCTGGACCCGCCCAACTACGACCGGAACCTGGTTCTGATTATTTGTTTAGTTTATAAAACGTGTAAAAGCAAAAACACAACAAATGATTTCAGAGAAAATCAGCAAATGATCACGTTTTAAGTGTTTGTCCTCTTCACGTGAACAAATCATCAGGTAAAGGAAATGTTCCTTTCCGGTTCCTCGTCTTGGTTCAAGCCGGCCCTCCTTTCTTTATAACCACCCAGTGTGACCTTGTGCGCCCTCGGGGTGCAGGGTGCTGTGTGTTGCCGTTGTGGGGGGGGGAGGCCCGGTATAAGAAGGTGTGGTTGTGGTGACAGCAGGGCTGCAGTGCACTGGCCTGCTCTCCTCTCCAGAGTCCTCTCCCAGCAGCAGCTCCGTGGGCGGATGCTTCTCCAACCCCAGCTACCGGACCCTGGGCACCTGCAGCTACGCCGGCCACTACGCCCAGCCGGAGAGGAGGGGCGCCGCCAAGGTGGGTTCTGCTTGTTTCACGAGGGACACAACTTTATGGCGTCACGGCTTCCAGCGGTTTGCTTGAACTTGGGTGGGGAGGTTGGATATTGTCAGCAGCAACATGACGCTCTGCGTGGTCGTACAACTAGGAGCTACTCTTATAATACGATATATAGACCATGAAATGAAGTTATGTCAAATGTAGAAAGATATGAACTTATGTACAGTTTAGATAAAACAAAATAATGTCCCTTCATAAAGTAATTGAACTGAACATTACAGATTTACACACATATAGTGTGAACATTGCTGTCCACAAATAGAAACGTATGGCTGAAAAAATGACCCAGCCTTGAAGTGACATAAACCTAGAGTACCTAGAATGCTCTACTTCCTGTAGCTCCTTTAGCTCCTCTCGTTCATCTAGTTCCTTAAGGTCCTCTACTTCCTGTAGCTCTACTTTCTGTAGTTTCTTTAGCTCCTCTAGTTCCTGTATCTGCTTTAGTTCCTCTCATTCCTGTAGCTCCTCTAGTTCGTTTAGTTCCTGTAGCTCTACTTCCTGTAGTTCCTTTAGCTCCTCTAGTTCCTGTATCTCATTTAGTTTCTCTAGTTCCTTTAGTTCCTCTCCTTCCTGTAGCTCTACTTCCTGTACCTCCTCTAGTTCCTTTAGTTCCTGGAGCTCTACTTCCGGTACCCCCCCTACTTCCTGTACCTCCTCTAGTTCCTCTACTTCCTGTAGCTCTACTTCCTGTAGCTCTACTTCCTGTACCCCCTCTAGTTCCTCTACTTCCTGTAGCTCTACTTCCTGTACCCCCTCTAGTTCTTCTACTTCCTGTAGCTCTACTTCCTGTACCTCCTCTACTTCCTGTAGTTCCTGTACCTCCTCTACTTCCTGTAGTTCCTTTATCTCCTCTAGTTCCTTTAGTTACTGTACCTCCTCTACTTCCTGTAGCTCTAATTCCTGTAGGTCCTGTACCTCCTCTACTTCCTGTAGGTCCTGTACCTCCTCTACTTCCTGTACCTCCTCTAGTTCCTCTACTTCCTGTAGCTCTACTTCCTGTAGTTCCTGTAGCTCTACCCCCTCTAGTTCCTTTAGTTCCTGTAGCTCAAGTTGTTCCTCAAACAACCATCAAGTCTCCAAAAGCTTGTTAGTTGTCATTCCTCTGACCATGTTTTTAGCGTGTGCTTGCTAACATGTATTCCCCAGATGAAGAAGAAGAAGCGGCACAGGAACAGCGCTCCGGAGTGGGGGGCGTACTGTAACCTCAGCGAGCTGGGTCAGTCCACTTCCTGTTTGTTTTACTCTAAGAGGAATGGAACAGTTCCTGCAGAACAATGTGAGGACTGAAGGAGAGTTTTAACACCTTTTCCAATCCTTCTGTTTCATGAAGCGATTCCCCAGAAACAGTTTTACAAACGTATTTTTCAGTGTTTTGTCAAGTAGTTATTCCCAAAAATTAGGTCTGATAATTATTTTTTTTATCCCTGTTTGAATCGCACGTATGAAGTTTATCATTTAAAAGATAATTCTGTTTTTTTTTTTAAAAAAGCCCAGTTTTTCATATTGGTCTCAAGTGACCTTTAGCGTGGCAGGGCGGCCGAGTGGCCCCCGCAGAGGGTACGCAGGTAGGATGGAAATACAAATACAAAACCAGAGAAATTCTGTGGGCCAATGACCGAACTTTACTTTAAAGCAAAGTTATTCAGATTTGTACCAATGTGACTCCACCCTGAAAAAGAGACAATACAACAATCGAATCTTTCAGATGGACAAACACCATCGGGAACAGGATCAAAAACGTTTTCACCAAAACAGGGTCCCATGGTGGTCAACAGGAAGGGGCGGGACTTAGGCTGCCTGTGCTGATTCCCAATAACGTGGTATAAATAGTCAAGAGTACATCGAAGTTGTTATATTTTATATTTTCTTTTCTGCAGGTGTTTACTGCATCGACCGGCGCTTCAGTTACCACGTGGAGCCGCGCTACCGAGGTACGGCGCCGGGGGGGCCGGACAGACCCCACGTGACCTCATCAACCTACGACTCCCCGGCCAATCCCCTCGCTTGAACAGTTCCCCTCGGCCAATGACCGCCCCCCCCCCCGCCTGCCTTTTGAACCCCATGTAACGTTGCTTGTAAGCGGTTCGCTCGTCCTCAAGGGTTCATAAAGGGAGATTATCTCATGGATTCTGGAACATTTGATCAGATTATTTATGCAACGATTCAAATAGGACAAAATGTCAGTTCCTAAATGACTTTTCTTAACGTTGGTTTGAAGACACAACGTCAGTATTCAGGCAACTGAAGACATTTCTGACTCGATATCGATATGTTGTTGGACGATAAGTGAATCAACAAAGCGTGTCTCTGTTTACCAGAGCACATGTTTATGTGAATCATATATAAAGAGATCAGAAAAAGATGAACTATTACTATAACTATAGCATTGGAGATTGAGTTAGTTAAGAAAATAACCACGACTTTCAAATCTCAAACACGGGAGAGAGAATTACATTACATTACATTACATTACATTACATTACATTAGAATGACTTAGAGCCGACGTATGAAAAGATCACCGGGACTTGTTTTGTTGGATAAATTCCATAAATAAAAGTGTTCACATAGTGTTTCACACAGCAACCAGAGAAGGGAAGTATTGATGTGAAAAAGGGAAATGAATACATGAATTAGTTTAAAATGAAACTAAATGTTTACTAACGTAAATACATATGAGCTACACGTCTGCATGAACATTGGGACTTAAAGTCTCTTGATGAGAGCTTCACAGAGACGATTGTCCCCCAGAAAGGACGAAAGGACAAAGTGCTTTGACTCACCTGGAAGATGTCAATGTTGTTTTTTAGGAGCTAAAGTCGCCGCGTGGATGAGACGGCGCCGCGTGCAGCATGAACCCCTCTGGGACCCCCCCCCTTGACGCCTCTCCGTCACGCCTGTAACGTGTGTTTGTGTCTCTGCAGGTCCAGACCCCCCCCCACAGTGTGTTTCTCCTTCTCTGCTATGACCCCCCCTCCCAGAACGCACCCTGGGGAGGTCTTTCCTTCTCAATAACTGGATGCTGATCTGCTTATGAATGTTAAACTAACATGTGACCCTCCTGCAGGAACCGGATTCATCCGCCGATAAAAGTAGTCCGAACGGGTTAGATGGCGCAGCTCGTCTGTTTCAGGCTTTCAGGAAACTCTAAAAGTTTAAAGTTCTGCCAGAAAGCTTGTAGAAGCTTGTAGAAGCTTGTAGAAGCTAACTGTCGGTCGCCTTGTCTACCGAATTGACAGACATGTCGGTTGCTATGGTAACCGCTGTGACCACCGGTCAGTATTTCTCAGTAGCTTGAGAAGCGGAAAAGCTGCGTGTTGTAGTTTCTCTGTAAAGCATTTTGCGTCTTGGAGAACGTCACGCTGTCGTAACGCACGCCGCGCCCTTTGACCCCCCCCCAGACTACATGAAGGGCTCGCCGTCCTCCACCTGCTCCCTGAACAGCGAGAACCCGTACGCCACCATCAGCGACGCGCAGGCCTGCAAACACTCCGAGAGCAGCTACGTGGAGATGAAGTCGCCGGGTCACCAGGAGCGCGTGACGCACTGCTGCCCCGCCGCCGCCGCCGCCATCGCCACCACGACGACCACCAGGAACATCTACGACATGGGTACGTCACCTGGAGGCGCCTGTATTTATACAGCACGTAAAATAAGTGAAAATCAGAAAATGTATAGCGAGCTTTCAACGTAATAAATAGACCAGATATTTGTATTATTCCCCTTTTTACTAGATAGATAGACTGATACTTTATTGATCCCTCAAGAGGGGAATTTTGGTATCACAGCAGCATGTACAGGGAAGAAAATAGAATAAAAAGATACAAATTATATACAATATAAAAAGATAGAAATATTAAATAAAATAAAATAAAATAAAATAAACTAAAACTGAAACAAAAGAAAAACCTTCCAAAAGAGACACTAATAATAATTTGTAAAAGGAGAAGAGGAAGAGGAAGAGCAGCAACATCACAGCAGTACAGGGTTGTTATTGTCATTATTTAGCCAGACAATAAGAACCCTGTACTGCTGTGATGTTGCTGCAAATATTTAACAAACAATCAACTATTTATTCATTCTCTGTTTATATAATGCTTCTAACACAACAATTGAGTTATTTCACCGTGTGGATACATTCAAACATTCTACAGCAGCAACAGCAAACAGGATCATTCCATGATTTAACTCCATGTGAGAGAACGACTATATAATAAAAACTACCATTTAGAAGCTAGGACTACATGTTGAAACACCTGTAAAACTGTGATTTGAATGATTATCGAATGATGATCCATGTGAATGTAGTGAGAGTAACGGCTACTGTTACGTATATGAATTATGTCTTACACAGTTTGGATTTAAAGAACTCAAACTCAAACAAATCTAGAGTGAAAAGACAAAAGCGTTCTTCAAATGAAATGTACTGATAACTATTTAAATTTTCTACAAGGCTGAAATGTGTACGATTAGTCTACTTAAAACTGTCCATCTGTCCAAACTGTCCATCTGTCCAAACTGCCCATCTGTCCATCTGTCCAAACTGTCCATCTGTTCAAACTGTCCAACTGTCCATCTGTCCAAACTGCCCATCTGTCCAAACTGCCCAAACTGTCCATCTGTCCAAACTGCCCATCTGTCCAAACTGTCCATCTGTCCAACTGTCCATCTGTCCAAACTGCCCATCCGTCCAAACTGTCCATCTGTCCAAACTGCCCAAACTGTCCATCTGTCCAAACTGTCCAACTGTCCATCTGTCCAAACTGCCCATCTGTCCAAACTGTCCATCTGTCCAACTGTCCAAACTGCCCATCTGTCCAAACTGCCCAAACTGTCCAAACTGCCCATCTGTCCATCTGTCCAAACTGCCCATCTGTCCAACTGTCCAAACTGTCCAACTGTCCATCTGTCCAAACTGCCCATCTGTCCAAACTGTCCAACTGTCCAAACTGCCCATCTGTCCAAACTGCCCATCTGTCCAAACTGTCCATCTGTCCAAACTGCCCATCTGTCCATCTGTCCAACTGTCTAAACTGTCCATCTGTCCAAACTGCCCATCTGTCCATCTGTCCAAACTGTCCATCTGTCCAAACTGCCCATCTGTCCATCTGTCCAACTGTCTAAACTGTCCATCTGTCCAAACTGCCCATCTGTCCAAACTGCCCATCTGTCCATCTGTCCAAACTGTCCATCTGTCCAAACTGCCCATCTGTCCATCTGTCCAAACTGTCCATCTGTCCAAACTGCCCATCTGTCCATCTGTCCAAACTGTCCATCCCGAGTGTCGGCTACGTTTTATCCACCGACTGGGAAGAGAATGAAATGAATCAGTTATCAAATAATAATAATAACAAAGAAAAGATGCAATCTGACTGACTGAACCCCCCCTCCCAGAACCAAGCATCAGCATGGTGCAGGGGCCCGGCTGCGTGCTGGTTCCCGGGTACCCGCAGAACCCGTACGACCTGCCCAGGAACAGCCACATCCCGAGCCACTACGACCTGCTGCCGATGCGCCCGAGTCCGTCTCACAGCCTCGGCCTGGCGCTGCCCGGCAGCCCGACCAGCTCGCTGCTCTAAACCCCCCCGACCTCCCCGACCCCCCGCCGTGCCAGACTGGACTGGACCAGTACCTCCCAGGTTTGTCCAGAACCCGGAAACTGGTGAAGCGGGAGAATCTCCGTCTGATCGACGGACCCATCGACGCTCCATCTTCCTAGTTCCGCCTCGCCAGAGTGATGCGGATGCAGGCGAAGCGAATCTTTCGGGTGGACGATGGCCAGAGACTCGACCCCCGCTGTGCACATTTTGTTTGGGCGGGGACTGTTGTTCCGGGCCGAGGTCCGCTTCAGATCCACGGAACACAAGAAGCTCAGTACCACGTCTCCGGACCGGCACGGCGAGTGACTCTGGAGAGGAAAGGCGCTCGTGGCTCCAACGTTAAAGGACCAGAGTCCTTGTGGTATTTTTACACATTGTTTCTTATTTCCTGTTTAAGGTACCGATGGATCCCTATTTCCTCTGTGAAAAGCTGTCTGTTTATGTTCTGTAGTGGTGAATTGCTGTATTTATTATTGTGATTTCCTTCTTTTCACGTGCATGCCAAATAATAGATACGATATTTAGTCATGAACTATTTCCTCTTGTAAGCTGATTATTGTCATCTGACTCAACATGGGTGCAACTCTGTTTATCAGTTTATCCTTTTCAATTAATCCATTCACTGTTTGGCCTTCAAGAAGAGCAGCACGTTTGCCTGAAAAATTACGTTAGCTATTAATCGATTGTCACAAAGACCTGCAACGATATTTAACTAAATAGCTGCGGCTCCGATGAATTTGTTGTCTGGAGGTCAAAGTTCAAAGCTACGAAAACAGGAGCGGTTTTCAATTTCTCTGGATGTAGCCACATTTTTTTATGCAGCTTTTTTATTACAATGGCAAAATTCAATAAAAACTACGACCATCGCGCAACGAACACGTCACGTTTCATGTGCTCTTTGCGTTTCATCGAGAAACACTGGAGTTCTGGCTCCGAACTCACAGGACTTATCTTCTTATAACTCATATCTTCTATATATTGACAGTGTCTCGGTCTCCAGACGCACGACCTGACAGGAAAGAACTGTTTAAAGTAATTTAAAGACCTCTCTTCAGGCCTCACAAAGGTTCGCAGGAGAAAGGCCACCAGGCTTTAAATTGAACCCAGTGGCCAAACAGTGGAATTACACCGCGGCGGCTAATTATTATTGTCTTGCAATGGGAGCGACGTCTTAACGCTTGAATAGTTTAAATCTTTAGGTCCTGGAAGTTGTTGAGTTATTGTCTTTGACCTTTACATTTTTAAAGTATTTTTTGCTTTACGGGCAACTGAGAAACGTTTATAGGAGTGACTTGGCTCCGCCTCCAACGCTGTATCCAGTTTATATATTCGTGGCGACCAAGGCGTCCGTTCTTCTTCTTCTACTCTGTTTACTGGAGTCACGACAGCAGGGAAACACATTTAACGGATTCATGTTGTTACAGCATCATTGAATTTCGGTTACCAAACTGTGTAATTCTTACTTGTGGCAACTGTTTCTCACAATACATATGAAAAAACGTTTTCTTTTACATAAAATGATAATTATGCTTTGGCGAAGAGCAATGACGTGTCAACGTTGGGACGCAAGTGGCTTTGTGTTTGGTTTTCCAAATGTTGTTCCCTTTGCTCTGATGTTATCTTGCTCGTTTTTCGTCCCACTTTGACCCAAATAGTTTCAGCTCCAGTAGACGTAAAGTGTTGTTTTCAAGCCCTTAACTCATTAAAGTTGTTGTAGCTCAGGTGAGTGATGTCATGTCCTTTTACACCACAGCTGGCGTTTAATAGTCATGTCGCCTCTTTTTAATAACCTTGTCCATCAGTTATGAACATGTCATGTGTATATACTCAATGTATGAGTGTGTGTCGTCTGCAAAGAAGTTGACATCATGTTGAGTTTGTAGGAGGTGACTGTGACAGGAAATCGCTCTGAGCAGATCGTTGAGTGGCCCTTTAAAATACATTTAATCAGATGTCCCACTGTTACTTGCAGTAGATCACACTCACCCATATTCATATCAGCATTATGTGAACAATTGATTTTGCATTAGCCGTTTCTGCAAGATACATTCTTGGTCATTACCTTACGGGGGTCAGCCTGGGCTTTGGAAGGAAATTAAATCCGTCCGTTAGTAAGCAAGAATTGCTAAACCCCATTAGCATTAGTTTCGGTCATCTCCCGCGGTAGACCGATGGCACGCGATCGACTTGTACTGCCTTTGAGATCGACGTATTGAGCACCCCTGGTCTAGGGCCACCAGAGGATCATCATTTGGGATTTTAAGTGGATTGGCTGAATCATGATAACTAGTGACTTCCTCTGACTTTTCATCAACATTTCAAATTGTCCAATTATTTGAGTTATCACCAAAAACTTACAAATCTCATGACATTTGTGTGTGCTAATTAGTTTAGAGCGCCATGTTTGTGCAAGAACAGACAGCTAGCATGACGGAATGAAGCCGACGCTTCATAAAGGCTGCATTCTCTCTACTGACCACCGGGGGCGACGCCTCTGGTCTGTGAGAAAATGACTTTATTGACTCGCTCAGTAAACATGAGTTTATGGTCTGAACCTTGAGTTTCAAGTTGTCTTCAATACAGCATGATGTTCGTTTAGTGAATCCGGTTTACAAACTGGGGGGCTTCTGTAAAGTAGAGAGAGGTTCTGGCTTCACTCAGCAGAATTCAATCTCATGGTTAGCATTTTATGTTGAAGGCGGAATAAACTACTAATAAACCTCAGGAATATCAAGTAAAATACAAGCATATAAAAAGGTTTATGACTGGTGCGCTTTATTAAGATGAACTGATAACTTAAGATATAGACACAATTGTACAATTTATCAATCTGTACAAAAACATAAAACCATTCATTTTGACTCCCCTCTCACATTTAACCCCTTCAAATCCGTTGAAATAACATTTCATTCCAAATACGTTTATACTGGAATTACAGTCAGTTATAGAGTTCAATATAGTAAAAAAAAAAAAGATAACACGGCTTAAAAAAAACAGCAACAAAAAAAAAAAAAAACACAGAACAATGGAGGTACGTGACGCAGGATCAGAAATCAGATTTCCAGGAGGGAGGAAATAGTCCACGGATTGCCGGCTAAGTGAGTCCGGAGGAGCTCGACTGGCGCCGCCGCCGTCTGTTCCAGGAAAAGGAAAGAAACCCCCCCAGAAAACGCCACTGGCGCCGCCAGCCGAGCGCCACACGCTCCAGAGCTACCCATCAACCCGCTGCCTCTAAATACACACACACACACACACACACACACACACACACACACACACACACACACACACACACACACACACACACACACACACACACACACACACACACACACACACACACACACACACACACACACACACACACATCAGGCCGCTAACCCCCATCAGGCATCGCGTCGGTTCGCAGACTCAGCAGTTAGCCTGTCCTGCTAGCTAGCATAGCACTCAGCAGGACGGTGAATGTTAGCTACGTAAGGCGATACGACGCGGAGTTGCAGTCGTAACAGAAAGCCATGCGTTGTGTTGAAGTCAGAGGCAGCTTGGTGCACGGAGGCGTAATGTGGCGGGCGGGGGGCGGGGCTAACGGGGGGGGGGGCGTTTCCTCGACTCCTTTCTCTGAGGTCAGAGGAGTCGAGGAAACAAGGTCGCGAAAGCATCTTTTGGATGTTTTCTCTCTGTTTTTAAAGTGGCACCGAGGTCCAGATTCCCCCAGTGAAATAAATCTTAAATCAGGCAGGCGTGTGAAGATAAGATTGAGTGACAGATTGCGACGGGTTCAGCCTGGCGTTTCCTTTTCCTACTTCCTCTCAAGTGTCTCCTTGCTACGGTCCTGTGGTTCGGTGCCGAGCAGAACTAAGACGGTACTAAATCATTTACTCCTGCTGTGATTTCATTCCTCCATTTGTAGAAGTGCACAAGGACTCCAAACAGCCACGTGCTGGTTTCTGCATAGTTCGTAGTCCAACGTGGCGCTTTCCGTTACGCCGGACTAACGCGTGTCTTTGATCACAACGTTGCCGTGACGATTGGCCCACGAATCCCCGACTTTAACGTTCAGCTGTAAAAACGACACATTAAACTCCAGATTTCACCACAATGTTGTTACATCCGGTCCTGAACTTCTCGTCTGACTGCCGTTACCGCGGCAACGCGCTACGCGCAACAAAGAGCTACAAAAGGTTGAATGTTTCAGTACGCTGCGCTCGATACAATCCATGTGGTTTTTCCAAAACAGTAAATTGCACTAAAGAAGAGAGACTGTGTGTGTGTGTGGGGGGGGGGGGGAGGGGGGGTGCATATGGGAATACACTTCAGAGCAACTTTGATGTGCTTTAAATTCATATACATACCATAAGTAGATATATGAGACAAGAAAAAAAATGGAGAAATCATCAAAGTATAAAGAAAGAAAACAAATCACATTCATATTTTAAGACATTTTGTGACACGTCAGCGCATCTACAGTAATGAAGCTAAAGTGATATGAAACGCCTGCTGTCCTGCAGAAGCCTAACAACAGAGGGGCTCTGCTTGGGGTGGGGGGGGGGGTCACCCCATGCGGTGACGTTTTATACTGGGATGTATTTACCTGGGGCGGTGGGGGGGCGGGTAAGGGGAGGGGAGGGGGGGGGGGGCACAGAGGGGTGCAGAGTCCGGGTCACAGCCTGGAGAGCTGTGGCTCGTCGCTCACACACCACGCAGTACGACCGAGGCAGTCTATTTTCTGGGGGCTTTGGGAAGGGGGGGGGGGGGGGGAGGGGGCTGTGGAGAGAAGGTGGGAGAGGAAGATGGGGGAGGGGGGTGGGGGGGGCAGCAGATAGACCTGGGCTAGATGTTCTGACAGCACTGCATCTTTGGTTTGTTCTCAGTGGGCTGAACCTGGATGTTGACCACGTTGTTGCTAGGCGACATGTCGCTCTCCTGGCGCTCCGACATCTGCTTCTGGGAGACAATGCGGTAGATCTCTGATGGGGGGGGGGGGGTGAACATGTGGAGGACATCATTATTAACCCAGACAACATTTGTGATCTTTCTGAGCAGACAGAATCTGCCAAAACCAAGTGACCTTTAAACCCAGAAGGTCTTCAAAATCTACATTAACTACATAAGTAAATATTTAGCAGCCTAGATACAGGATTTTCAACCTTTTTCTCGGTTTCTTTTGTTTGTTGCCGTTTGGATCAGACGTTTCAAGGTACGTGGAGACCTTGTTAATATACACAGACATAAATAAGGAGGTTGTGGCGGAGGAGGCGTTACCTGTCAGGATGGTCTGGAAGGCCGTCTCAACGTTGGTGGAGTCCAGAGCCGACGTCTCCAGGAAAGATAGGCCGTTCTTCTCTGGGGAGCAGAAGAGGAGCAGCACATCAGATACAACCGCGTTCCACAGATGCGCTGATACAACGGATCAGTTGAAAGATCAAAAAGAGATTCAAGAAAAATCACAGCAGCTGTTGCTGCGGCACGAGGAGTCACAGGATGAGGCTCAAGTTACGCACCACAAATCATTACCTAAAAATATACACGTATAACAATAGAAATCCGTAGTGATCCATCGTACAGCTCATTAGCATACAAACATCACGTTAATGACACACTTCTAACATTCAGTAAAAACATTGGCGATGACGTTGTTAAAGTTTTTCTAGTTTCTGATCATGTGACTTTGTAAACAGCCAATCAGTGTTTCATCAACAGGAGGCGAGCTAGTAACGTTAGCGGCTAACGTCTAACCCATGGAGATTCACTTCAGTCACATTATGATGCGTTCAGGCGCTGCTCAGTGAACATGATCATCATGTGCAGTGCAGTTTGGGCTATAAACTAGCGTGTCGTGGTGTTTTACTCTGTTAAAAGAGTGTTTGTTGTGGGTTCTTCATTGTGGTTATGAGATTAAAAAAAACACAAAAAGACAAGTAGCTCCTCCATGACGTGTTCAAATAAAACCTGCCACCTGCCAAAGAGCAACGTCAGTTGTTGTGGCGCAACACCGGTGTGAGCGGTACGTGAGAAACTCACGCCGTGTGGAAATGTTATGCCGGTACACCGTGCAGCGCTAACGTCGAGCCTCTGTTCGTTTTACTTCCAATGCAAAAGGCTCTTTCATTATTGATGTAACTGACTGCAGCTGGCGGCGCTTTGTTTCTGCGGTCAACTTCCTGTTTATACAAACGTACGTTAACTACGTTAAAAAAAAATGTTGTTGCATTAATCATATAGATTAATACGTTTATGTTGACAGCTCTAATTATTATGGAGCATTCCAAACAATGAATAATCCTATATTTTTCATTTATTATGTGTTTGAGAAAGAAAACTGCACCATAAATGTTAAATAAACTATATTCAGATCATCTAAAGCAGTTTGTCTGCTCAGATTGATTTTTTCCTTTTTGGTTTTTCTGCAGCGTGCGTCTCACCTGCGAAGGCCCGCGCCTCGTCGGTGGGAACGGCCCGCAGGTGGCGCAGGTCGCTCTTGTTGCCCACCAGCATGATGACGATGTTGCTGTCGGCGTGGTCCCGCAGCTCCTTCAGCCAGCGCTCCACGTTTTCGTAGGTCAGGTGCTTGGCGATGTCGTAGACGAGGAGGGCCCCCACCGCCCCGCGGTAGTACCTGCAGCACAGAGGGGGCGCCGGACCCCCGACAGGTGAATCGGGGCTCTCTGGTCACCATTCTGCCTAAAGGGCTTGAAATCCCTGAGGCGTGTTGCAGGAAACACTAATACTTAGTGGAATACTAAGAGCGGATCCGCCCTCACGGGTGAAATAAAGTTCTGACGATAGTTATAAGTTCAATAAAAACCAATTCGAAGATTCAAGAACGACTGCGGCCCGGATCCCTCCCCATCTTCCTCCCTCCTCCCCCTCCCCACTCACGCCGACGTGATGGCCCGGTAGCGCTCCTGGCCGGCCGTGTCCCAGATCTGGGCCTTCACCGTCTTGCCGTCCACCTGGATGCTGCGCGTGGCAAACTCCACCCCGATGGTGCTCTTGCTCTCCAGGTTGAACTCGTTGCGGGTGAACCTGGAGAGCAGGTTGCTCTTCCCCACACCCGAGTCGCCGATGAGGACCACTGGGACACAGAGGGCACGGTTAGCAGAGAGAGCGTATAAAACTTCCACGGTTACTTTAATTAGAGGGCTGCAGCAACGAATTGATGAAATCGATGACGCTAATTTACTAAAAAAGCGCTTGCGACAAATTTCATTATCGATTTGTTGTGTCGCGCGATTATTACGTCACTCACGGCGAGGCGATAAAATAAAAAAGCGCCGAGCCGACCACGATGTGCAAGCATTTCACACTTGACCGTTCATTTTTCAATATGTTGTCTTGTATACATCAATGTGAGCAGGTACTGTACATTATGGCTCAATAATTACACCTTGTGAATCACTCTCAACCAATCAGAAGGCTGGATTTCATCGACCCGTATTATAGATTATAATACAACATTTCTATCAGTAGACATTCAAATGAATTCTATTACTTAGGACCTGGTCTTACAGAGGACACTTCGGAACCTGATAACAGGATTTTAACACTGAATATCTTTTAGGGAATAACTTTAAACTAATACATTATTCATCAGTCTTTTACCTCAATCACCTGTTCCAGTTGGGGGAAGGACCATGAGCACGTCTGGACAGGTAGAAGTACTCCATGAATGCAACATGAAGTGTTACGATCCTTTTAAATATAAATGTGTTTTTTGTTTTTAAACAGACGTTGGGGACAACCTCCCGCTTCAGTACACGGTGGCGTTTTTAGGTTTCATCTTTCTGCCGTGTTGAAGGGAGCGACACAGTGACAGAGGAGCCGTCTTGCATGCGTTTGCTGTATTTTGTTTTAATCATCTCATTTGCTGTGGTTTGGTTGGTTGGTTACTTTGAAGTGATATTCTTTTATATTTTATGACTTTACGGTTTAGACCTTTACACTGACCTCCCGAACGTCACAAGTTAGTCCCACACGGTCCATTGTCTTTGTTTGAGATATTAAGTGAGCAGTATTTAAGCTCTTTTGTAGAGTTCATTTAACCGTTTTTGCTATAGTGGTCTCAGCCTTCAGAATATCACCGGGTCGTACTATTATAACAAAAGGTACTGAGTAGTACTAGTATTTATGCTGCTATTAATACTACAGCTACCACTAATTTTACTACACATACTAATGGTATCATGTCTGCATTTTTAGCAATTCAATTTAGCTTTTCTCACTTCTGCATTTATAGCATTTTTTAAAAATCCACTACGGCTTTTAGCCTTCAGCTTCAATCTTTCAGCATTCCAATGCATTTTCTACTTGTTCCTCTCTACTTGTGCATGTAAACGACGTACAAACACCCAAGGTTAAAAGTAACTCAATACATTTACTTAAGTAGATATTTGTAAGTATTCAAATGTTACTTTATATCGCTGAGGCAGATCTTGTACTTTTGACTCTGGTCTACATTTTTTTTTAAAGATCATGTGTCCAGTTTATGAGATACGACTGATGTCAGAATAAACTTTACTACAGTACGGTAGTAAAATGTGCTGCATGAGCTTCTACATTGTTAATGGGTGAAAGTATTGGTTATATGATGAAAATAATATAACATTTAGAAAGGAACCAAACAAATAATTCTCACTTTAATACTTAAGTCTGATTTGAGACAGTATGTAGTATTACTACTACATGTAACAGTTCTGAATACTGGTAGATAATAAATACACAATAAATATGAAACATGCAAGTTAGCTGCGAGTTTGATCACTTGAAGACGTTTACTGTCTAAAGTTAATTGATAATTTACGAATAGCCACTTAAATAAGGTATTACTGCAAACAACAACGTGACGTCACATCCCGAACATCCACGGTACCGCGCGCTGACCCAAGTTTGTTTACACGGACCGTATGTTGGTCAAACGCAAAGCGTCCGTGAAGTAACGTTATTATCGGCACTAATGTCATAAATGCTAACACGCTGACCCGCACGTCAGCTCATATCCAGCCCATCGTGGCGTGTGTTTCTTGGAGGATCCACGGAGTTCGCTCCGTGGAGATAACGTGATAGCGGCTGACGCGAGGCGTGTCCGACGTGAAGCGGGTCCGCACCCTGCGCTGGCGAGCTAGCGGCGGCTAACCGCTAACGCTACTTAAAGACGCCCCGGTCTTTCTTTAACGATAGCTGCCGCTGCGTATCGATGGCCCTGCTAGTTTCACGCACGCTGTTCGGCGAAAAGTCACGACGAATCGCGCGAGTTGTCTCAACGCGATGACATTCATCAGCAGGCTCGCTGGGAAGCGTTCGGAGCACAAAGGTTGACGGCGGCTACGTTAGCATAGCCTGTCAGCTGGACCGTTTAGCTTGTCAGCTAATCGACTGGCAGGACCGGAGAGACGCCGCGACAGGAACGAGAAGAATTTCACTTTTTACCTTTGAACAAATAATCATATTCGTCATCTCTGGTGCCCATCGTCGTAGCTGAAAACGGTTAGTCTGAGATTTAATGGGAGGACGGCGATGTGAAGAAATCCACTGTTCCAACGGGAATCTGTTTGGGAGCCGCACTTCCGCAATGTCTTCTTCTACTTCTTCTATTCCGGCAGCGCATCAGCGGCACACGAAGACCGCCACCTCGTGGATGGGAGACGGATGTAAAAACACTAATTTGGCAGAATACTCCCTTACAGATATAAAAAAATGAATGTCCTATTATTGGAATATTATTACTTTTTCTTTTACGCATTTTAATTCAACGTGGTGTAGCACATTTGAACTACTTTACATACCCTGGGAAGATTTTATCTGTAGCACCACAGTATCATATTTTTTAAACGGATAATTTGTGTAAAAATGTTGACCTGAAAATGAACTAAATGCTGACACATGAATGTAGAGGAGTAGAAGATGCATACAAATGGACTCAAGTATACATGTAAGGTTACTATGCAGAAAACAACAAACTTTAATTTATCTTTAAACACAGCTACACACAACAAAACACACCAGAGTTAATCAAACGCATAAACTGCTGTGAATTGCCTCTTCATTACAAATCTATAACTGGTCTGTCACTTTTATATAAATATATATGCATAAATAATTCCAATCAAAAGATAAAACTGTAAATAAGACAAAAGTGAGGGAAGATTTGCTTTTAAGTAAAAAGTGAATTTGTTTGTATTTAAAAACAACAAAATACTGAACCACAAAAACTACTTCTAATAAAAATAATGATAACTTTAAAATGATAGAAACATTGTCTTAACTTGGTTCATTACAAAACTTTAAATTTAAAGGAAAGTAACTTTCTTACAATAACTTCTGTGTTCTATGTGACTCTTATCGAATTTATTTTTAATGCATTTCTGTTGCTGCATCCTTTTTCATTTCTTCTTATGATCAGGAAGGAATTTCTTCAATTTGCCATACTGCCAACAGAGAGAAGAGGAGGGATGTTAAATTGTGCATTCCGTGCTTTCAATGACACCGACGTCGCTGATTGATTGTCCCGACTTACGTTCTTCCCCCAGTTGGACTGGGACTTGTTCTTCACGTCCTCCAGGGACTCGTAGGTGTTCCCCTGGACGGCCTCATCCGGGATCCGCTCGTAGGTGTTCTCTGGCAAACCGGTGGGCGCCGGAATCCTGGGGACCTCGGCGTACGTGGCGCCCCTCGGCTGAGCAGGGCCGGGCCCGGCGGAGGTCTGGTACAGCGGGTTGGACCGCATCGACTCCGCACCCGGCTGCTCCGACCCGCCCGGCCCGGAGCCGGATGCGGGCTGGTGGACGGAGTAGGTGAGACAGGTGGTCTTCTTCAGAGGAGCTGTTGAGTGAGGTTTTGGTGCGGGTGGAGGGAGCGTGTCCTCCTCCTCCTCCACGCTGCCGTGTCTCAGCGTCGGCAGAGATGTGCTCCTGATCTCGGAATAAAGCCAGAAGAAGGAGTCTCCGTCGGGCGATGCCATTGGACTCATGTTTTTCCGGATTCCCTCTGACCCCCCCGGGTCGGTCTGGGTTTGCGGTGTTGTGTCGGGCAGAGAGCCTCTCAGGGAGAGCCCTGGGAGAAGGCCTCTCTTTTGAACTGAAGGAACATCCTGAAGGACACGAAGGCAGGACAAGTTATCTCCACACAGAAAGAAGTAGAACCACGGACTGGATATAACCCACTAAACATTGGACGTCGGATAGACGTGCAGATCGTGTCTATATTGGTCCGTCGGTCCATGACCAATTCTGGACATCTATTCGACGTCCATACTAGGTCCACTATTTGGACGTCCAACCATGACCCAACATGGACAACATATTTACGTTCAAAATTTGACCTTCGAAGCGGGTAAGTTTTGTGGACGTCATCTGGACGTCAATGACAGGCTGTTTATTTACAAATATCAACATGTTCCATGATATGAATAGCCTATATTATTTATAAACATAATTTAATATGTGCATGCCTGTTTATTTATTCAGTGGGTAATTTTCCTGTTTTAGTGAAAAAAACCTACTGAACAATACTAATAATAATTTAATTTAAATTTTATTAAATTAATAAATACATTTGAAGTAGCCAACAGGGGGGGCGATGGCCACTGATCTCAAAATAACTAACAACAACAGAAAAGTTACACCCGAGGACGGGCTGGGTTGTCTTGGCGCAGGGGTTAGAGAAGGTGTGCAGGGAAGCACAAGGTTGGTGGTTTGAGTCCAGGCTGCCCCATGTTCCATGTCGAAGTGTCCGTGAGCAAGACACCTAACCCCTAATTGCTCCCCAGGCAAAAATGTGAAAAAGCCACGGGTTTACAGTGTAATGTAAGTCACTTTGGATAAAAGCATCTGCTAAATGACCTGTAATGTAAAAACCAGTAAACGTCACTCTGATTGGCTGGAGCAACACCATGTAATGATGCCACTCGGTCAAGGCAACACGCCAGACATTTGGCACGATTCAGCGTGTTTGATTTCCTCTAAATTGAAGGTAAGTTCGATAAGCCTAGTGAATTCTATGTCCATGCCCTACATCGTAGCGAATGGCCAAGCATGCCTTAACGACACACATTTTTATTTTGCGTTAGCTAAACAAAAGGAAATTAACTGGTACAGAAAACATGTCCCCTACCTTTTAGTTATAGAAGTAGTATAAAACGTCTAAAATTAGTCTAAATTTGACGTTGAAAAGACGTCTAAAACGACCACATTTGTACTATAAATAGCCCTTATATGGAGGTCCCACGGACGTGAACATTAGACGTGCAGTAGACGTCAAAAAAAGACGTCACCTGGCGTTACAAAACAACCCCTTCAGTGGACCAAAATTGGACGTCCAAAATGACCTAGAAAAGACGTCACACTGACGTCACATTGCGCAGTGGGAAGAAGTGGCCACAGTCACTATTACCTCACAAGATCCTACGGTTTTGAATCTATGAAATTGGCATTTTGGCCGTTGCCATCTTGTTTTTTGCAACCAGAAGTGACACGAGAGGGTGGAGCCAAGTACAACGACACACTGAAGAAGACTAATGTCAACTGTCAAAGTCTTTAAGTTGTAAAAAAAAAAAAACACTACCAACTGGCTGGGCCACGCCTTTAGCAGAGACCTGTCAATCAGCATGTAGCTCCGCCCTAAAGCATCCTTCATGGTCTATTTGACTCTGATGGACGATCATACACTAAATCAACATCATCTGTGTTGAAGAAGACGTGAAACTAGAGACTGAGACCATAAACTCATGTTTACAATGTTTACTGAGGGAATAAATCAACAGAGAAGTAGAGTCGTCTCCTGATTGGACATTGACACGCTTTCTCTGGTCGCCAGAGGTGTACAAAACAGAGCGGTGTTTGTCGGTTGCCATGGCGACAGCACACGCCAGTGAGACCGCATGTACCATGTACTATGTATATGTACTATGTAAAGCCTTTTAGAGTCGCTCTCAATCAGCTGGCTGTTTTTAGAGTGTCTGCAGCTACCTACTGTAGCTAGCTAGCTACCTACTGTAGCTAGCTAGCTAGCTTGTTCAGCCCGCCGTGCGTTGATGCCACTGAGGCCTCGTCTCTGCTCCTCCATCCGTCATACCTGCGAGAGGGACACCGTCCCCGTCAGCCTCCTGCTTTTGAGTTTAGTCGGCAGGGCGGGGGGTCCGACCGCCGCCGCCGCGGCGTCGCTTTGCTCCACAGCGCCGTGGTTGCCGTGGAGATCGTGCTTCTGGTCCCACAGAGTCCGCAGAGCTCGGACGCTGAGCCCGGGCGTCTCTTTGGCGCGGTAATTCACCACGTCATACAGCTCGTCTGCGTCACCTGCGCTCACCTGGAAACAGCGAGCAGCGTCATTGCCCCCCCACACAGTGTAAATGAGGCCTCTCGCTAGTGGAAGCGTTACGTTTTGAATGTCTCAGGTTATCGTTTCGTGTTGCATCAGCACAAATGCAATCTTCAGTCCAAAACGTGCATCAAAACAGCTCAAATATAATAAATATTGTGTCCTATGGATATGCATGTGACAACACACATGTTGAATTTAGTCTCGAAATAGACTCAAACGGGAAATTTATTATAAAAAAGCTTTTACATTGCTGAACAACAAAGTTATTTCACATGAAAAGCCCCCAAATAAAGACATTTCTTCTGGATGTTTGACGCTGTCGTAGCCACATAAGAAGTTAACCACCAAAGCCGTTCTTCTAAAAATTCTTCCTTTTGGGACCCCGAATGTCGTGGTTACTTGCATTTTGGTCCGAACAAATGGTGTCGATGACAAATAAATTTACTGTAAACTTTGCGTAAGAAGCTAACAAGCCTGCTGCGGCTAAAAGCCGCCCTACGCGAGGCCCCCTCACCTCGGACCAGCTGGAGGTCAGGTGCTCTCCGAAGGGCTGGATGGGGCTCAGCCTGTAATGCTCAATCAGCTCACCGAGGCTTCCGTGCGGCTGACTGTCTCCCGCTATCACAAACTGTCCCGCCGGGTTCTGGGTGATGACGAAATGGCGGCACCGGTCGCTGCCCCTTTGTTTGGAGGGAGAGAGAGAGAGAGAAGAGGGAAAACAGTTGAGCCCGGTGAGACGAATGAAAAGGTCGGCAAAGGTAAGACTGTATTCATGGGTCTTTCCCTCACTTGTAGGACAGGATGTAGCCGATGGCTCGGTCACTGAGGCGGATGAGGAAACAGCCCGGAGCTTTATCGCTGAGTAGATCCTCCGTCTCCCTGAAGCCCAGAGAGGAACAAATTAAACAAATTAGGCTTTAAAATAACCGGTTTCCTGTGAGAGATACAAGCCGAACAATCGATGGTTGTTTACTCCTAAACCTATATAGACCTCCATCATTAAAAGAGAAGATTTGGGATTCTGGTGAAACCAGGTGACATCATGCAAGTTCACCAGAACCACTTTCTGCTCAGACTCCAGACCATGTCCACCGAGGACAGACCCAGATCCTCCAGCAGAGACCAGTCCACCGAGAACAGACCCAGATCCTCCAGCAGAGACCATGTCCACCGAGGACAGACCCAGATCCTCCAGCAGAGACCATGTCCACCGAGGACAGACCCAGATCCTCCAGCAGAGACCATGTCCACCGAGGACAGACCCAGATCCTCCAGCAGAGACCAGTCCACCGAGGACAGACCCAGATCCTCCAGCAGAGACCATGTCCACCGAGGACAGACCCAGATCCTCCAGCAGAGACCAGTCCACCGAGGACAGACCCAGATCCTCCAGCAGAGACCATGTCCACCGAGGACAGACCCAGATCCTCCAGCAGAGACCAGTCCACCGAGGACAGACCCAGATCCTCCAGCACAGACCAGTCCACTGTGAAGCAGGACTGAGAGGGCTGTGAGACCCTGCTGAGGTTTCTTGAAAGGGACCCGGTGTTAGATACACTACCACTTTAGTCCACAGAGGGCGCCACAAGCAACACTGAATAAAAGTTTCTCGTCGTAAATTTAAGTACATTTTGCTAGTAAAACTTAGTCCCAACATACATGACCTCTGACCTCAAGACGTCTGTTTCCACGCATAAATGTGTGTACATATATTTTATATATACGACATATGTAGATTTTCGGATTTAGAGAGTTCATTGAGCAAATATTCTGGTTACCACATTAAGAAAAGTAGCAATAAGCATGAGTGAAGTCTCACATTGAAGACAACTCATGATGATCATTACATAGCATAATCAATGACATCATCGGATGATTAGAAAAGCATTTATGTGTGAGTAGTAGGTCGGGTACAAGTACTTTGATGAGTACACCAGTTCCATTCCTTCCACCGCTGCATAACAACAAACAGGAAAACATCCTGCGTTCAAACAAACAAACAAACAAACCCAAGGGCGCAACTTCTCCCCCCATGGGCGCGTCTCCATGGAGACCGTACCTTCGGGCCGCGAAGCCCTTGAACCAGTCGGGGAAGGTCCCGTCGCGCAGGAAGAGCGGCGCCTGCGTCTCCGTGAAC